>NC_041388.1:386623465-386688909 GCF_002162155.2 Triticum dicoccoides
GGGAATATTATTGGCTAGTTGTCTGAAGGGCGGTTGAATCGGATTTGGGTGGAATTTTTGGGTGTGGGGGGGGGGAGGATTTTCACGCGGTGGGCGGGGGGAGTTTGGTGCATGGTCGGTTTCTCGAAGTGCAGTCCCACATGTCAGTGAGGAGGCAAGACAAAGCGCGTTCCGTTTGCGTGAGCCGTGTGTAGGACCGAACGTGTGTGGGGTGCAATGCGACCGCGACAGGAGTGTTGTGAGTGTACCGCCTTTTTCCTTTTAAACTAGGTGCTTCGCCCCCTCAAAAAAAATTTGTTGCTTCACGCGATCCATCGATACTACTACTAGTAATCCGGTAATCCCGACTAAAACGGCGCGGGCGGGTCTTTTCCCGCGTGATATGCTGGGAGGTTGGCTTAGTTGGGTTTTTTAGGATGAGTAATGCTACACCTATGTAATCCCAGTTACGTAATTAATGTAATGTGAAACGTGTGAGCTGTTGATTGTATATTGGGGGAGGGAGGGGCCCACCACCATGAAAATCAGGGGAGGAGAGAGAGAGAGGCAATTTACGTTAACCCTTTCATAGGTTCCCGTAGATGTAGAAAGATGTGAAATGCGTGAATGTGTAGTGGACGTACTATTGGACTGCCTAAGATAATTTGTGTATGTATAGACCCTATGTGTTTATTTTACTTCGCATGTTAGATTTGTCTTGGTTCAATAAAAAGCAGAGTTAGTGATGATGGTGTGCCTGTCATCCTGCAATATAGGCCGTCCGATCTATCTCTAACGGATAGGAAGGAAACTATGACAATTTACCCGCACTCCTCTCCACATTTGCAGATAAGGCTTTCCCTCGTTCATCCTTTTCTGCCACAAGATCTTGATCTTCCGTGCAACGCACGGGCATCTTGCTAGTACTCCTACAATATGTATATTATTGTGAAAGTTCATATACACCGGCCGAGATTAATGCAAACACGGCAGATTTTCATTACATTTTAAACTTTTATAGGACAGAAAAATAAAAGAAACCCGACCCTAAACCTATTCTACGGCGGCGACCGAAGTCCTCCATCTGCGATCTCTATGTACGGGGGCGGGGTTCAAGACCCGTGAAGTGAAGGTGCAGTCTCCGGCGAGGAAGAGTAGAGCACAGGATACGGACCGGCCAGTTGGCACACCATGCCCTGCCACCTCCCATGCCCTACTCATCCTCGGAGGAGTCCCCGACCTCGGCGGTGCCGGTCGTTGGACGGCGGCAAGTAGGACGCGTGGCTGATGGTGCTCCCGTCGTCGGCCGCTGGCGTGGCCACCGCTTGTGCGATCGCGTCCGCGTCCGGCTACACCGCTATTGCGTTGCGAGAGGCGAGTTCAGCGAGGGCGGCGACCTCGAGCTTCATCACCGAAGACAAGCTCTCCAGCAGAGCGTTCGCACTTGCGGTCATGGCATATGTGGTGCCAGGTAGGAGGACGATGCGCTATGGTGTGGAGGTTAGCTGGGCGTTGCCGCTTTAAGTAGCGCTTTCCGGTGAGGCCAAGCGTCCGGGTGCGTCATTAAGTCGTCGGAGTTGGTTCCTCGGGCACCGAGCCTCTTAACGACGACATATGAACGGACGGCATGAATGCGGGCAGCTGGCGCCGGCTGGGAATGCACCGCGCGACGGCGCGAGGGACGAGGGTTTTGGTGTGCCAGGGTAGTCAGCAGCGGTCGTGGCAATGTTGGAGATGCCCTTTGCTCACATGCGATCCCTGCATGTCATTGAAAAAGCAAGACGACCCGCCATGGTCTCAGGTCCAGAGGATGTAGTTGGCCGCGCTACACCACTCCGCGGACGCATCGCGGCGCCCCGTGCATCCTCGACGAGCTGGGTGTTAGGGTGTGTTTGGATTGTGGCCAAAGTGCATCTTACCAAAATTTTGGTCATGACCCAAAGATTGGTCTTTGTTTGGATGGTTGCCATTTTTTGGCATGCCAATGAACTCTAGCCAATTCTAGTTCATTTTTCTTGCCAATGTCGGCCAAATCATGGGCAACCAATACCTCAACCAAAATTTTGGTCATGACCCAAAGATTGGTCTTTGTTTGGATGGTTGCCATTTCTTTGGCATGCCAATGAACTCTAGCCAACTCCAGTTCATTTTTCTTGCCAATGTCGGCCAAATCATGGGCAACCAATACCTCAACCAAAATTTTGGCTACCCAATGCTTTGATGGGGCAACCTTGGGCACACATCAAACATACCGTTGGTCATGCCACAACACTAACGCCACCCTCGGCACATTGAAACCGACCGTGTCTAGCTGCGATATGAGCGTGTCGCTCACCGCGGTCGCCGTGTCTAGAGGCGGTGCTGGAGCTGCGCTCCGTTGTTGGCCCTAACGACCCACACGAACGGTTGTCGGTGGCGAGGTGGTCATGGGCCAGCTCCTCCATTGGACTAGTCTGCCCCACATGTCGGTTTCCCTGTTTTCCTGGCCATATTCGAGCGTCAGTGCTCCGCGTTGCGCATTAGGCCTTTCACTATGTAGGCCAAGCGAGACAACTTATTGTTTATTTGAGCCGTTCTAGTATAATCATGTGGCGTTTGCCTATTTCTCATTCCTCTCCAACCCTCTTCTCCATCGATCATGTCGCCCTCCAGTCGAGTCCATCCTCCCGCATGCCTCATTTGAACATTCCGTCGAGTATCATTCGCATGTACCCACCCTAGTCCTCTTTCAATAGATCTCCGTACCCCGAGATGAAATTGAGGGGGAACGAGTGGGGGCACGTGATTACCTAAGGCGGATTCAAAATTTTGAACCGGTGATCATAACATCCGCAAATCATATATAAAGGGTATTCAATGTTCGTTTCATTTTTGAACGTACAATATACTCCCTCCTATCCTTTCTAGTTTACATATAAGTTTTATGTGTAGTCAAAGTATCTCTATTTTGATCAAAAAGGTATCAACATTCAACAACACCCAATCAATATTGTTAGATTTTATGTACTCCTAGATTTGTACTCGCGATGGTTTCCAATTTGACTATTGACAAGATTAATAGTACATGAGATGTATAATGTGAATATTATATCATTGGAAACTCCTTTCACATACGAATTTGACTGTATGCTTTGTGTAAGTTGCATGTCATATATTATTACTCTAACATTTGGTCAAAGTTAGCCTCGAAAAACGCATTAGACCCTGTATGCTTTGTGTAAGTTGCATGTCATATATTATTACTCTAACATTTGTGTAAGTTGCATGTCATATATTATTACTCTAACATTTGGTCAAAGTAGTATAGTGGAAATGGATCCTCTGACGCAGGAATCCCTTCCTTACCCTCCCTTTCGGTCACTTACTGGCGGACCCCATGCTTGCTAGGCCCCGCATGTCAGTTACTCAATGGATTCGGCCACGTCAGGGGATCCTCATCCGTAGTATACTCCCTCTGTTTTTATTTACTCCGCATAAAACGGAGGGAGTGGTGGTATAATAAATGACGCGGGCGGGGGAGGGGGAGGGACGTCAGTTTGCTCTCAACTGCGGTCCCACAAGCGAGCGAAAATGCAAGACGAAGTGCGTTCCATTCGGTGAGCGACGTGGAGGGTCCAGCGTGCCGGGCTGCAACGCAAACACGACAAGAGCGATGTACAGTCAAAACCGATTGACCGGTCGTCACCGGAACCACTATTCACACTAGAACCTTCGTTGCTTGGCCTACGCCAGCCACTGCCCTAAAACCACACCAAATCTCCAGCCCATTCCCCCACCTTTCGATCCCCTAGCCCGCATCAAGCGTCCCCTAGTTCACCGGAAAGCCATGGTGCGCCGCAAGATCACTTACTACAAGATGCTAACGCCGGAGCGCCGCGCAGAAATCGCAGCGGCGGTTGGCGCCACAGACCTCCGTTCCCAAGCTCGCTTTGCGGCGGGCTAATCCCTGAGTTCTTTGGAGCCAAGCTACGAGGAGGAGGAAGCTGATCCAATGTTCATGGTGGAGGTCGCGTCGCAGAAGGCCCCCGATGGGTATGAGACGATGGACGTCAACTTCGTGCTGGCGTCCGAGTCCCCCATGGTGCAGGCGGACCAGTGGTTCAACATGGCGATACTAAAGGAGGACCGGGAGGCAGAGGCTCTACTCGACGTGGAGCGCGCGCATGCCACTGCCATCGAGGCTCTCCTGCAGGCGGAATCGGATGTCATGGATGTGAACGGGCGGCGGAGGCTCAACTTGAGGCGGAGCGCGCCGACGCCGCTGCCATTGAGGCCCTCCTGCAGGCGGAACCGGACGTCCTGGACTTGAACCGGGCGGCAGAGGCTCGACTCGACGCAGAGCGCGCGGATGCCGCTCTCATCGACGCCCTCTTGAAGGCGGAACCGTACGTCCTGGACTTGAACCGGGCGGCGGAAGCTCGACTCGACGCGGAGCGCGCGGATGCCGCTGCCATCGAGGCCCTCCTGCAGGCGGAACCGGACGTCGTCGACTGGAACCGGGCTGTGCTCTCGTCCGTGCAGAGCGCCCGCATGCTCGGCTTGAATGAGTAGCTGGAGGCCGAGGACAACAACGATGCGGAGACACACGTCAACAGCGACGGCTGGTTCATGCCGGCAGCCAAAGACGACGAGGTCGTCTCTTTCCGCGAGCAGTGATAGTTTTTCTTTATGTTGTTGTTTTTATGGATCTTTTGCTGTGTAAAAACATATATTTGTTATGCAAGTCGCCTGACTTGGGTCAGTCTACCATTTTAGGCGGTTGGATGAATATCCTACATCTCCTAACCCTTCTTTCCTTCTTCCTCACCTCTTCTTCTTCCCCACCAGACCACCGCATGGGCCGTACGGATACTCCCCAACATGCGGTTGGATAAACATACTCCATGAACGAAAATTATGTGTCAGCGATAGGATGGCTGAGTTTTGTTTATTCACATGCGATAGCATGTGTCAGTGAGGGTGCGTTCCCTTGGTTGGGTTTGCGGCATGCAGGAGCGACTGTGTGAGGGTGCGGTGCGACCGCGGCGTGCAGGAGCGACCGTATGAGGGTGCGGTGCGACCGCGACAGCCATGCGCAAGTTTACCTCCTTCTCATTTTGAAAACTTTAGGCAAGCTTGGCAAAAATGTGTGGCGAAGTTTGGCAATGCAAGGCCTAGACCCAAACAAGATAAGTACGTATGTACTAGGAGTACTAGTGTTAAAAAAGAAAGGCAGGGTTTTCCTTCGCGGGATTTAATCAATACAAATCCTTGTTTCATGTGTCAATTAATGCGTATTTTTTTCTCCAAAGACCAAAGAGCTAACCATCTCACTCCTCATCGCTTGATTAATGCAGCGCCATGCAAACCAACCTTCTCACTTTCGCATGCATGCATGTCGTCTCTCTCTCTCCCCCTGTCCATCTCTCTGCACGCATGCGCCTCTCGCTCTCTCTCCTGTTTCTGCATGCAAGCAGCTCTCTCTGCCTTGGGAAGATGCGAAGCACATGGGAAAGAGAGATGGGATTACTGCAGGCACGCATGCGGTGGGAAGGGATGGAGGGCCCGGTTGGAAAGAGCAGCGAAAAAATGCCAATGCGCAGAGCATTGCGGGGAAAACGAAATTTTCTTAGACGCAGACAAAAAAGGACCGGAGGGAGTACTACTATGAGTACTAGTGTGGTGAGATGGTTTCTCGAAGAAGATGATGGAGAAGAGGAGTCGGCGAAGAGTGAAATGATGGTTGCTTCGTCCGTGCTTTTGTGATTTGACGCCTCACTGCTTTGTGATTTGTGATAGAAGGGATAGGGGAGTAGACTCTGTGCTCTATACTGTACTACATGCGTCCAAGCATGGGATAAAGTGGAGAGACGTTGCATTTTTCTATTCCTTCAATCAATCAATCAGGGAGCTTCGCTTCCATCTTTTTGGCTTTGGCAACACCGTCCATAATGGTTCCCATGATGCCAAAAGCTATTTTCACATTTGGCTACACATTGTGGATGCCCTTAACCGTACCACTTGGTTTTGCTCCTGTGTGCTATCTATACAAATCTCAATTATATTGATCTAAAAAATTATAGAATCAAGATTAGTAAAAAGGAGGTGATTTTGCCGCGCGGATGGTGGGGGAGGTTTCTTATTTGAGCAATGCTACATCCACGTAATGGTTTACGTAAAGTTACGAACTGATGTGATGTGGGACTATTTGATTGGATTAAAGGAGAGGATTAGGCCCACCCCACCTAAAAATCAGGGGGGCATATATAGATTAGATGGAAAGTATATGTAGCAGCTACGTAGCCCTTTGTAAGTCTAGGATTAGGCTTCTTATTTTCGAAGGACGTTGTCCTCGCGGTTTGCTAACATGCGGTCCCACGTGCCAGTGCTTTACCAAGCCGATTTGCGTCCCACATGAGGCAGAACAACGGCAGAAGCAACATGTGGTTAAGTTGAAGAAGATGAGGGAGAAGCGGATTCAGCAACGAGTCAAATGATGGTTGCTTCGTCCCTCCAACTTAACTATGGGAAAGGTGCAGCTTTGTGATTTGACGCCTCATTGCTCATTACTACGCTGGCGCCATGACTGGGGTGCTTCACCCCGACTGCTCTGCACTGTATTCCGGTATGGCACGTGGACTCGGTAGCTTGATGTCCCACATGTCGGCGAAAGGGACTAGAATATTTATGAAAGCGAGCGCTCCACTCTTACGACTGAGGAGTAGACGACACGACGGCCCAGTGAACTGACACTTGTATTGTATAGTACTATAGTTTTGCTGTTTCGCACGATCCATCGATACAAACCCGATTAAACAGGAAAGGGCGGGATTTTTCCCGCGCGGTAGATGATACTAGCCATACATTTCAAAGGCAATTTTAATGTATGCAAACTGAATAATTATAAGTAACAATATGATATCTAGTAAAACTAAAAACACATATGATTTATTGTGTTAGAGTATAGTAGTAGTGCTGTATTGCATAGTTGCTAGATGTAACATGCGAGAACGTGTAGAGATGTAGTTTTGGAGGGCCTACAGAGAGAAAAGCGTAATACGGTCACCGAACTTCAGAATAAGCTGATTACGGTCACTATATATGTTTTGCGGTGATTATACGTGTCACATCCCTGGTCCTGTTATGCACTAGGCTAGACCACATGTGAGCATCATGTTTTAATTCAAATGAAATTTGAATTGAGGAATTTTCAAAGCCTCAGAAACCTTCTAAAAATGATCAACATTAAAATCTCCTCAAAGAAGTCCAAGGAAATGTTCCTCTTAGTCTCTGAAAATATTGCAAAGAGGTAAAACTCAAAACAATATTTTTGGTATCCCAGAGTTAATTATTTTGGGCCTTTGAATTAAATAAATAGCTATTTGCATTGGATATATATTTGATATATAAATAATATATGTCCAATAATTACTGGAACATTTTATGTGGTTTGGTATATTTTAGTTCTAGCCACATAACTATTTTCAGGATTTTATAAAATGGTTTAGTATATTACTAAACTAAAACAACACAGAACAAAATAGATAAACAAAAACAAAAATAGAAAGAGCAGAGGACTACCTGGCGCTCACCTCAGCCCACCTGGCCCAGCTCCTCCAGCCGGCCCAGCCCACCGCCGCTTCTCCCCCTGTCGTCTTCCTCCCCCTCGCCCCGAAGCTGCTCGGTGGCGCGCGCGGCCACGCGCCCCGGCCACCTCCTCCCTGCCTGGCTGCCTCCTCCTCTCCTGGACGTCTCCCGCAGCTCCACGCCACCCCCTGGAACCCCCTCGCACTCTCTCTCTCGACCCCTTCCCCCTCCTCTGCTCTCTCTCTCGCGCAGCCCGAGCGGAGCTCATCGCCGCCGCTCGCCGTTGCCGCACCCAGAGCCTCCCCCTCGACCCTCGGCGTGCCCAGTAGCTCGGCTACCTCGCCCTCATCCTCTCCGACGAGTCAAGCGACCTCGGACGCCCTGCATCGCCGTCATCGAGCCATCTTCTTCACACACGGCCGCCGGATGCCGCTCGTCGATTCGCCGTCTCCGCCACCTCCCCGAGCCCACCGAGCTGCTCGTCGACCTCGCCGTGAGCTCCTCTGCCGAACCCCTCTCTCCCCGTGCTCTATTTCCCTCCGTAGCCGCCGTTACCACCGCGGTCGAGAGCTTATCTCCGCCGGCCATGGCGTGGCCGTGGCCACAGCCACCACAGCTCGCTCCCGAGCCCACCGTCGTGCTCACCGCAACCTCAGGAGCCCACAGCACCCACCAGTTTCTCCCGTAGCGCACCATAGCATCGAATCGATCGGCGCCCGAACTTCGGCGCCGCCGCGAGCTCGTTTCCGGCGAGCTCCGGCCACCACAGCCGCTGCCGCTCGCCCAGTTGGATGCGGCGCATCTTCAGCTACCCGTAGGAGCAAACCACGCGTCGAATGGTGCTCCGTAGCGAGCACACGTTGCATCTCCGTCGTCGGCCATGGTCGTCGCCGGCGAAACTCCGGCGGGAGCTGACGTGGCTCCGTCATTAGGAGCTAATCCAACTAACTAAACCACCTACAGCCACTGACAGTAGGCCCCACCCCTGGTCAAACCCCAGTCAGCGCTGGGTTTGACCGGGATTAGTTCCTGTGTCACTGACGTGTGGACCCCGCATGTCAGGTTTGACCTGGACCTGGCCGTTAACTCGCTGACGTCATGCTGGCGTCAGGCTGACGCAGTTAAATCATTTTCTGGAATTATTTTAATTCTAAATATTCAGGAAATTCTAGAAAATGTTCAAAACTTCAAAAATTCATAGTAATTCAACCGTAACTCCAAATTAAATAATTTATATATGAAAAATTATCAGAAAAATTCAAGGAATCCATCTGTACCATTTTTATGCATGTTAGAACAACTTATAGCTGCTGTATAGCACAAATCAATTAAATGGCATTTGAATAATCACATATGGAGTTTGAATTTGAATCTTGTATTCAAACCAACTTCATTTAATCTGTTGCTAGTTGCATTAGCTCAAAACACATTCATATTGCCATGTCATAGCATGCATCATTTTGTGCATTGCATTGATTGTGTTCTTCTTTGTTGCCGGTATCTGTTCCCTCCCGGTAGACGATGTTCCGACGTTGTGATCGCTGACACTGATGAAGACTCAATGTTATCTTCAGAAGTGCCAGGCAAGCAAAACCCCCTTGTTCATTCCGATACAATCCCACTCTCTCGCTCCTGCTCTCTTTTACTGCATTAGGACAACAACGATTCATCTGTTACTTGCTGCGGTAGCTGAACCCCTTTATCCTTTGCATGACCTGTCATTCCACAGTAAATAGATGAAACCCACTAGCATGGGTAGGAGTTGTTTGAGCCCTGTTGTGCCTACTCATTCTTGCTTGTTTGTCATGCCTGCTACTGCTTAGAGTTGAGTCAGGTCTGATTCATCGGGGATGAATCAGAGGCGTGTGAACATGTCCTACTGTGTGTGAGCTAAGTGTGTGAACACGTTTTGGTAAAGGTAGCGGTGAGAGGCCATGTAGGAGTACATGGTGGGTTGTCTCATTGCAGCCGTCCTCAGGAACTGAGTTCTGTGTTTGTGATCCATGATTCAGCTACTACCACGCATTGGGCCCGAAACCAATGGACCCTCTCGGCTTCTTGATCACCCTTGTCCTCTGTCCAGGAGTTGCAAGTAGTTTCTGGTGTTTGTAGTATGCTGGGGGCCGTGGGCAGCGCTGACCGTAGGGGTGGGCTGTGATGCGGTAGGCATGTGGCACGGTGTACCGGGCGCCCGTTTGGTGTCTCGGGAAACCCTGTTCACATCGTTTGGGGCTGTGAGCGAAACTCCGGCCGGATCTCCTCATGGATGGAACCCGAATAGGCGATAAACCTGGACTAGAGACTTAGGTGATTAGGTAGGTCGTGGCTGACACCCACGTTGGGCTTCCGCTTGAAGGTTGCCGAGTACATGTCGTGTAAACGACGGTAAGTGGTGAGAGCGTGTATGAAGAAGTACACCCCTGCAGGGTTAACCTAATCTATTCGAATAGCCGTGTCCGCGGAAAAGGACTTCTGGATTGCTTATATCAGTTCATAGACAAGTGAAAGTGGATACTCTAAAATACGCAAGATAAGCGTGAGTGCTATGGATGGCGTTCTCGTAGGGAGACGGGAGCGGATCCATAGTGGTGTATTGATATGGTGAATATGTGGACTCGTGTGCGCCACCTCAAAAGAGTCGCTTGCAGTCGTAGTTTAGGATAGCCACCGAGTCAAAGCTGGCTTGCTGCAGTTAAACCCCACCACCCCTTTGTTGATAATGATGCATATGTAGTTAGTTCTGATGTAAGTCTTGCTGGGTACATTTGTACTCACGTTTGCCTATTTTATGTTTTTGCAGAGAGACTTCAGTCTCACTAGTAGTTCTTGGACTTCGACGTTTAGCTTGTTACCTCAGCTACGATCTTGTGCCCTCGGCAGTATCTGGTAGATAGTCAGGCTTCTCAGCCTTTTTCATTTATAGTTGTCTGTACTCAGACATGATAGCTTCCGCTTGTGCTTTGACTTGTATACTCTGAATGTTGGGTCATGAGACCTATGTTTGTAATATCTCGCTCCTCGGAGCCTAATGAATAAATACTTGAGTCATAGAGTCATGTTGTGATGCCATGTTGTGTTTGCACATATCGAGCATATTGTGTGTATGTTATTGAAATGCTTGGTATGTGTGGGATCTGAATATCTAGTTGTTTATCCTTAGTAGCCTCTCTTACCGGGAAATGTCTCCTAGTGTTTCCAATGGTAGCTTGCTACTGCTCCGGAACACTTAGGCTGGCCGGCATGTGTCCTTCTTCGTTCCTGTGTCTGTCCCTTCGGGGAAATGTCACGCGATGAATACCGGAGTCCTGTTAGCCCGCTACAGCCCGGTTCACCGGAGTCCTGCTAGCCCAGTGCTACAGCCTGGATTCACTTGCTGATGACCGACACGTTCGATGCTGGGTCATGGATGCCTGTCCCTGTAAGTCTGTGCCACTTTGGGTTTACGACTAGCCATGTCAGCCCGGGCTCCTTATCATATGGATGCTAGCGACACTATCATATACGTGTGCCAAAAGACGCAAACGGTCCCGGGCAAAGGTAAGGCGACACCCGTGGGAATACCGTGCGTGAGGCCGCAAAGTGATATGAGGTGTTACATGCTAGATCGATGTGGCATTGAGTCGGGGTCCTGACAGCATTGGTATCAGAGCTTGACTGCCTGTAGGATTACCAAGCCAAACTGGTCGAAGTTGAGTCTAGAAATTCTTTAGTTATATAAGGGAATTGATTGTGGGATGGAACGTAAGGCTCTTTTTACTCCTTACACCTTATGCCTTCTGATCTGAGTCATCATCTTCTCTTCTACGGGGATTAAGAACTAGGCTATCTCTTCTTTCTATCAGGATCACGTGTTACTAATCCGTAGACTTATAAGATTGTTGGATTAGGCCTCAGTTCAGTTTCTACCTCTGTATGTTAATTATTGATCTCGAGACCTTGATATTGTGCTTCTGAGTGGTTATGCCACCATTTTGTAGTATGTCTCAAATCTTTTCTGAGCATTTACAGCCGTTATGCTGTCCGAGTCATCCCAGGTTTCTAAGTAGTCTGATGCATTTGCAAATCCTTTCTTCCCGTTTCAATGTTCCCATGGGCCAGATTAACCACACTAATCAGTGAGTTGAGGTACTCCGTTACCTTGACATATATGTTGGAGATATTATTATGACCCTAGGTGTCTTAGGGGATCATCTAGTAATTTAGCCATGATTTGTGTTCCCAGTGTGATGATTCTGGCCATCATTCTCGAAAGCATCCCGTGATGCTACTTAGTAGTAGGTATTCTGTTCCTGGGTTCTTGAACCCGAGATTCACTCTACCTACTTCATGTTGATAGTAATTGCTAGTGCCTTTAGGATATTAGTAA
This sequence comes from Triticum dicoccoides, assembly GCF_002162155.2. Taxonomy (NCBI): domain Eukaryota; kingdom Viridiplantae; phylum Streptophyta; class Magnoliopsida; order Poales; family Poaceae; genus Triticum; species Triticum dicoccoides. Next base: position 386,635,377 of record NC_041388.1, read on the forward strand.
CCTTTGCGATAGTCCTTGAAGTCCGTGGTATCTTCTTCTTCCAAATACCATGAACTACTTATGGCAGAAGTTCCTCGTTGAACTGAAATATCACAACAGGATTATTCTTGATGAGTTCTCCATTATATATTGTGGCTCTGCCAGTTCTACCTTTCTGCATGGGTTATCCAGAAGAAATATGTTGAACTTCGTTCGACATGCTAATCCATGCATCCACAACTCAGAAAATCATATGTTCTTTTGAGTTGTCCCATCTTAGTTGTTTCCGACCCTCGCCTATCAATTGATAGTCAAGAGTATGCGTGCATTCGTTCGTCGATGCCTATTACCCTTGTGGTCCGCCAAGCCATTCTATTTCAGAATGAATAGGAGAAACAAACTCCAGAATCTCATCCATATCTAGGATTGGGTCAAAGCAATTGTATTCCGCAGATCAAAATGCCAATCCAGCTTCTGGTCTGTTCTACCTTGAAGTATTACCATCTTTATATCAGGAATATCATGGGAATTGCACACCATCTTATGAATTCTTGACGCAGTAATACTTCTGATCATCATTGATAATTTCTTGGTTTCCGTGTTATTGTAATCGGAATGCCGACAAATGAATCATGGCGTGTGAAATCAATACTGCTAGCAACTCCATTGCTTGGTAGTTAAATGGACGATAACCTCATTCTTAGCGTGTTGATTATTGAATCGTCACCCTAAGGTTGATTGTGCTACCTAGTCCTTATTTCTGGTGCACTCTCCGATCAGTGAGTTAGGATAGTGCCAATCCTTGCTTATTTGATCATATCGTCTTGCCCTGAAAAGTAAGATTGTTCTCGAGCTTAGTAACATACCGGTGGTTCATGATAGTCCAAATTTCTTCTCGGAAGTATCACCAGGTTGTCGCCTGACCGCTATGTTGATCTCGTGATCAAGTTGGGTTCTTGTGAACCACCTTCTCTCCAAAAATCGGTGTTACATATCCCTGAGCTAGTTGGTTAAGCTAGACAACAACTTGGAGAGTTGGAAGATAAAAGCTTGCCTGACTTAGTTCGTTCCAAAGGGATATTCTTGTGTAGGGTGTGCTGAAGAAAGATGATATCTTCATCGATTGGTCCTTGTGATCAGTTGCTGGACCTATTGTCTTATCAATCCTTTGATTTGAGTGTGGGCTATCGTCAAATCAAATTAGTACCAACGATGCTCGTAATGTTGTCTTATTCGTGGTTGATCCCTCGAGCATACACCATTACATCTTTGGTCTGACCAATGCTATCACCGTGTTCACTTAACTATGGAATTCCTTTTAAAAGGAAACCTAGATGAATTGTTGTTGAGCCCATTGGCAACATCCTTATCTCCTCCATGATGTTGTTGAACATTAAGCTAGTGTTGGAAACTTTTGAAAGCATTTTCTTCATGCTAGCTCATGAAGTATTTGTTTGATGAAAGGAGTGACTTCCTCTTATACACGTGCATTTGGTGAAAGTTGCCGCCGTGAATTTGAGAAAGATTGTTTTGTTTCCTTTGGAATCATCCCAAATCAGTCATGCACACGTGCGAAGTATTCTGTAGTCTGGAGACTTGCAACCTTCATTCTATATGTGTCCCTAGAACACTAAGCCACTGATTGACTTGTTCAAGGAAAAGAAGTCTATGCTTGGGATCTAATCCATGGACTTGCGTAAAGACTTCGATATCCTCGATGATGGTTCTCCACCTGAACTCGGTAGTGTTTAATTATAAGACTGCTACGTGGCCATGCTTGTCTGGGACAACGTGTTCGCATGTTTGTAGCAGAACCAGCTCATGTTTTGGAGCTTACTATCGTAGCTCACTCCCCGAGAATCCCGCAACATTATCTCGTCGATTTGTGTTGCAAACTTTCATTTTTCTTTCTAGACTTGATGAGTCTGGGATATCCTGACACCAACCAGATCTGAATCTCAGGCAGATGTGATGGTTGGAACATTTCCCAAGAATTATAATATTGGTCTCTCAATAACCGGCAAGGTGGATGTCGTGGCCAACACACCCATCCGGTAGACCTATTATTATAGTATCTTGTTTGAGGAAGTTGGCCACCTCCCCATAGGGATTTCGTAGGATTACTCCCTAGTTGCCCCTATGGATTTCTGTGTTCCGAAGTCCAACCTTTTTACATGATGTTCTAGATATCAAACCATATCTATGGGTGGATTACGCTAGCACATCAAGGAGAACATTAGAAGCGGAGTGCTAAATGTCTCTCGGTCGATCATCCAGATTTTATTTGCTTGGCCTCGCTAAGGTGAAATCTGAGAAAGTGTTATCCTCCTTCGCATCTGCATCGTCCATCGCTATTCATCATGGTAGTATGTTGTGTTGTCAGCACCCTTGACGCGGTTGTTGATAAAACCTTGATGATTGTGGAAATGCTCAAGTTCTTGAGAGCACGCACAAGCGCTACGTGTTATCATCGGCTCTAATTGGGATGCTCTCAGTTCCCTCGGCAATGCTATGACCTTCTCAAATAGTGAATTCACTCTCTATTGTTGGGTTCTTCCCCAGTTACCAGAATCATTCCCAACATTTGCATTTTGTTCCCAGCTTGCACCACCAATGTGCCATTCTACCATGGGTCTCTTCCATTTCCGGTGATAAGCAAATTCATCCATTACGTTGTCTTCAACAAGGTAATCCACATCATCCAAGTCCGAGTATGCCATTCTACCGGCCCCCTCCAAACGATCGCTCGAGAATTGTCCTAGGCTGGTTTAAAGAGTTTCAATGATCTCTGAATCAAAGGTAATTCTTTTGCCACTTAAGGGGATATATCTACGAATCACCCCCCCCCTCCAGGATGTCTCGTTGAGGTATCATGGCAACTCAACTCCTCGCTACGTTGACAACCGTTCACCACCTTCTTAGGTGTGGAATCGTTGTCTACCTAGTGAACCTTCGTCATATGTTCCACTCCATTCCTCTAGAGGTGTGCTTCGTCTCTCAGCTCGAGAGATGTTGCTATGTCCCATTCTGTGAGTTAATCCTGAGTTGTTCGTTCTTTGAGAAGATTAATTCTTCTAGAGTTTTCCTTCCCTCTTCTTGTCATGTTAGTTGGAGTTCTTAGAGAAAGACTTCGAGACAATGATGGTGATCGAATCAACGCTCTTATGAAGTGCACCCTGGATCGTGAAGATTATACTAGTTGCGTTTCCCCTTCACCTTACCCTACGCTTGAATCTCGGGACGAGATTTTTGTTTAGTGGGGGTGAGTTGTCACATCCCTGGTCCTGTTATGCACTAGGCTAGACCACATGTGAGCATCATGTTTTAATTCAAATGAAATTTGAATTGAGGAATTTTCAAAGCCTCAGAAACCTTCTAAAAATGATCAACATTAAAATCTCCTCAAAGAAGTCCAAGGAAATGTTCCTCTTAGTCTCTGAAAATATTGCAAAGAGGTAAAACTCAAAACAATATTTTTGGTATCTCAGAGTTAATTATTTTGGGCCTTTGAATTAAATAAATAGCTATTTGCATTGGATATATATTTGATATATAAATAATATATGTCCAATAATTACTGGAACATTTTATGTGGTTTGGTATATTTTAGTTCTAGCCACATAACTATTTTCAGGATTTTATAAAATGGTTTAGTATATTACTAAACTAAAACAACACAGAACAAAATAGATAAACAAAAACAAAAATAGAAAGAGCAGAGGACTACCTGGCGCTCACCTCAGCCCACCTGGCCCAGCTCCTCCAGCCGGCCCAGCCCACCGCCGCTTCTCCCCCTGTCGTCTTCCTCCCCCTCGCCCCGAAGCTGCTCGGTGGCCCGCGCGGCCACGCGCCCCGGCCACCTCCTCCCTGCCTGGCTGCCTCCTCCTCTCCTGGACGTCTCCCGCAGCTCCACGCCACCCCCTGGAACCCCCTCGCACTCTCTCTCTCGACCCCTTCCCCCTCCTCTGCTCTCTCTCTCGCGCAGCCCGAGCGGAGCTCATCGCCGCCGCTCGCCGTTGCCGCACCCAGAGCCTCCCCCTCGACCCTCGGCGTGCCCAGTAGCTCGGCTACCTCGCCCTCATCCTCTCCGACGAGTCAAGCGACCTCGGACGCCCTGCATCGCCGTCATCGAGCCGTCTTCTTCACACACGGCCGCCGGATGCCGCTCGTCGATTCGCCGTCTCCGCCACCTCCCCGAGCCCACCGAGCTGCTCGTCGACCTCGCCGTGATCTCCTCTGCCGAACCCCTCTCTCCCCGTGCTCTATTTCCCTCTGTAGCCGCTGTTACCACCGCGGCCGAGAGCTTCTCGCCGCCGGCCATGGCGTGGCCGTGGCCACAGCCACCACAGCTCGCTCCCGAGCCCACCGTCGTGCTCACCGCAACCTCAGGAGCCCGCAGCACCCACCAGTTTCTCCCGTAGCGCACCATAGCGTCGAATCGATCGGCGCCCGAACTTCGGCGCCGCCGCGAGCTCGTTTCCGGCGAGCTCCGGCCACCACAGCCGCTGCCGCTCGCCCAGTTGGATGCGGCGCATCTTCAGCTACCCGTAGGAGCAAACCACGCGTCGAATGGTGCTCCGTAGCGAGCACACGTTGCATCTCCGTCGTCGGCCATGGTCGTCGCCGGCGAAACTCCGGCGGGAGCAGACGTGGCTCCGTCATTAGGAGCTAATCCAACTAACTAAACCACCTACAGCCACTGACAGTAGGCCCCACCCCTGGTCAAACCCCAGTCAGCGCTGGGTTTGACCGGGATTAGTTCCTGTGTCACTGACGTGTGGACCCCGCACGTCAGGTTTGACCTGGACCTGGCCGTTGACTCGCTGACGTCATGCTGGCGTCAGGCTGACGCAGTTAAATCATTTTCTGGAATTATTTTAATTCTAAATATTCAGGAAATTCCAGAAAATGTTCAAAACTTCAAAAATTCATAGTAATTCAACCGTAACTCCAAATTAAATAATTTATATATGAAAAATTATCAGAAAAATTCAAGGAATCCATCTGTACCATTTTTATGCATGTTAGAACAACTTATAGATGCTGTATAGCACAAATCAATTAAATGGCATTTGAATAATCACATATGGAGTTTGAATTTGAATCTTGTATTCAAACCAACTTCATTTAATCTGTTGCTAGTTGCATTAGCTCAAAACACATTCATATTGCCATGTCATAGCATGCATCATTTTGTGCATTGCATTGATTGTGTTCTTCTTTGTTGCCGGTATCTGTTCCCTCCCGGTAGACGATGTTCCGACGTTGTGATCGTTGACACTGATGAAGACTCAATGTTATCTTCAGAAGTGCCAGGCAAGCAAAACCCCCTTGTTCATTCTGATACAATCCCACTCTCTCGCTCCTGCTCTCTTTTACTGCATTAGGACAACAACGATTCATCTGTTATTTGCTGCGGTAGCTGAACCCCTTTATCCTTTGCATGACCTGTCATTCCACAGTAAATAGATGAAACCCACTAGCATGGGTAGGAGTTGTTTGAGCCCTGTTGTGCCTACTCATTCTTGCTTGTTTGTCATGCCTGCTACTGCTTAGAGTTGAGTCAGGTCTGATTCATCGGGGATGAATCAGAGGCGTGTGAACATGTCCTACTGTGTGTGAGCTAAGTGTGTGAACACGTTTTGGTAAAGGTAGCGGTGAGAGGCCATGTAGGAGTACATGGTGGGTTGTCTCATTGCAGCCGTCCTCAGGAACTGAGTTCTGTGTTTGTGATCCATGATTCAGCTACTACCACGCATTGGGCCCGAAACCAATGGACCCTCTCGGCTTCTTGATCACCCTTGTCCTTTGTCCAGGAGTTGCAAGTAGTTTCTGGTGTTTGTAGTATGCTGGAGGCCGTGGGCAGCGCTGACTGTAGGGGTGGGCTGTGATGCGGTAGGCACGTGGCACGGTGTACCGGGCGCCCGTTTGGTGTCTCGGGAACCCTGTTCACATCGTTTGGGGCTGTGAGCGAAACTCCGGCCGGATCTCCTCATGGATGGAACCCGAATAGGCGATAAACCTGGACTAGAGACTTAGGTGATTAGGTAGGTCGTGGCCGACACCCACGTTGGGCTTCCGCTTGAAGGTTGCCGAGTACATGTCGTGTAAACGACGGTAAGTGGTGAGAGCGTGTATGAAGAAGTACACCCCTGCAGGGTTAACCTAATCTATTCGAATAGCCGTGTCCGCGGAAAAGGACTTCTGGATTGCTTATATCAGTTCATAGACAAGTGAAAGTGGATACTCTAAAATACGCAAGATAAGCGTGAGTGCTATGGATGGCGTTCTCGTAGGGAGACGGGAGCGGATCCATAGTGGTGTATTGATATGGTGAATATGTGGACTCGTGTGCGCCACCTCAAAAGAGTCGCTTGCAGTCGTAGTTTAGGATAGCCACCGAGTCAAAGCTGGCTTGCTGCAGTTAAACCCCACCACCCCTTTGTTGATAATGATGCATATGTAGTTAGTTCTGATGTAAGTCTTGCTGGGTACATTTGTACTCACGTTTGCCTATTTTATGTTTTTGCAGAGAGACTTCAGTCTCACTAGTAGTTCTTGGACTTCGACGTTTAGCTTGTTACCTCAGCTACGATCTTGTGCCCTCGGCAGTATCTGGTAGATAGTCAGGCTTCTCAGCCTTTTTCATTTATAGTTGTCTGTACTCAGACATGATAGCTTCCGCTTGTGCTTTGACTTGTATACTCTGAATGTTGGGTCATGAGACCTATGTTTGTAATATCTCGCTCCTCGGAGCCTAATGAATAAATACTTGAGTCATAGAGTCATGTTGTGATGCCATGTTGTGTTTGCACATATCGAGCATATTGTGTGTATGTTATTGAAATGCTTGGTATGTGTGGGATCTGAATATCTAGTTGTTTATCCTTAGTAGCCTCTCTTACCGGGAAATGTCTCCTAGTGTTTCCAATGGTAGCTTGCTACTGCTCCGGAACACTTAGGCTGGCCGGCATGTGTCCTTCTTCGTTCCTGTGTCTGTCCCTTCGGGGAAATGTCACGCGATGAATACCGGAGTCCTGTTAGCCCGCTACAGCCCGGTTCACCGGAGTCCTGCTAGCCCAGTGCTACAGCCTGGATTCACTTGCTGATGAACGACACGTTCGATGCTGGGTCATGGATGCCTGTCCCTGTAAGTTTGTGCCACTTTGGGTTTACGACTAGCCATGTCAGCCCGGGCTCCTTATCATATAGATGCTAGCGACACTGTCATATACGTGTGCCAAAAGGCGCAAACGGTCCCGGGTAAAGGTAGGGCGACACCCGTGGGAATACCGTGCGTGAGGCCGCAAAGTGATATGAGGTGTTACATGCTAGATCGATGTGGCATTGAGTCGGGGTCCTGACAATACGGTCACTTGCTCATAGTTCAGCATCGGATTGCACTCTGTTGACCGGCCAAATAGTCTGCGTGGCGCCATGTTGACTAGTTAAATTGACCATGTTCCTTGTGGGTCCCACCTGTCAGTTCGCAAAGGCAAAAGGTCAGATAAACACAAATTTATGCAGGCGCGGCAAGGCTCCAACCCGTGTGTGGGAATCACCTGGTTGTGTATGTGTCTGTCAGGGCATGATGTGTGCGCATGCACGTGTAGGTTGAGCACTTGAGCGTGAGAGTGTGTGTTGGTCGTGTGGTGTACTAGTGTGTGCGTGCATGCGTGTCTGCGTGTATACGTGTGTGTGTTGCATGCGTGCGTGTGTGCATGTGTTGCGTGGATGTAGTTCGTGTGCATGTGTGCGTGTGTGAATAATCATCACACCAGCTCATGTGTGTTAAAACAGACGGCTCAGGATACCAATACAAGGCCACCTTGTCTGTTGTGCCCGCGGTCATGACTTCGAACCACCGTCCAAATATATTTTTTGTCGTTTGTTTTCATTCTTACTAGCAACATGCCCATGCGTTGCACGTAACATCAAGATGCATTTGTATGACTTGTTTATCTTGTGAGAGAAAAGGATGAACGAGGGAATGCCTTATTTGCAAATTTGGAGAGGTGTGTGGGTACCATTTTGCAAAATTGCCACAGTTTCTTTCCTATACGTCAGATATAAATCGGACGGCCCATATTGCAGGATGGCAGGCACACCATCAGCACCAACTCTGTTTTTTATAAAGTGTATTTTATGTATTTTATAAGAGTGTAGATGTAGAGTAGATACAAGTCGACAGGTGGGCATGATGGTAGTGAGATAATGTGATGCAACACTAGAGGTGCCATGTGGAGCGTTTAACTGGTCAACTAGTCATGTCATGAGCAAATACAGAGTTGTACGGTGAGCCCGTGACTGTATAATAACCACTAAACGTAAATGGTGATCGTAATGAGTGGATTCTGAAGTCCAATGTATGTATCGTGCTTTCGCTTCAAAGACAATGATCGTCATTGCATATATCGCGAGAGAAAGATGAAACATGCGTGAATTTTCTGGGGGCTTACTTTTAGAGGACCTGGAGATAGTTTTGTGTGCATACGTGAAAGGGGCGTATAGGGGGGTATGCGATGGAGACAGAGATGCTCTTCGTTTCTCTTTATTATGACTAACTTTGTATATAGTATAAAAATATACAAATTCACAGTGCGGACTAAATATCATTGTGGGCACCATGCAATGCAAATTAGCGTTCGTACTCCTCCATATAACTTTGTAATGTTGTATATATGTAGGAACTCTAGAATAATTTTTTGGCCACACTTTATTCAAAAGGAATGTTGTATGCGAAATAAACATGAAGAGAGGGCTTTTTAGATCAATGGGGTACGTGATGTAACATATGTGAATGTGTAGTTGATGCATTTGGCGGGGCCTAGAGAGGTATGTGTGTGTATTACGTATTCAAGAGAGGCATGGATAGAGGGGCCGACGGGGGGCGTGGGAGAGATAGCACGAGAAATGAGAGTGGTCTAGAGAGAGAGACGAATATGACGTCACGACAAGAGATTCCATTCCCTTGAGTGTGTATATGCAAGGGGGGAGGGAATAGAGGCACCAGGAGAAAATTTCTGTGTGTGTGGTGTTTGTGTTGGTATGTGTGGGTGTGAGAAGATATTGAGACGTGGGGGCAGAGGGTGTGTCACCGCGTGAGGTCCGGTGGGTCGAGGTGAGGCCCTTCGTTCGGTTTCGTCCTGCGCCACATTGGTCGGCCCGTGACGCATTTAGGAAGACCCATGGATGACTAGTCGTACAAGACAAAGATAGCAGAATTGTGAAGGACCCTGTGTCCACTGACAAAGCCGGCTAGTATTTGTAACCCTAGGTTCCCGGACTAAGGTAACCCCTTTATCTCTGATATTACTATTCATCCAACCTAACTTTAAGGGGCATCCTATAGAATGCTCTGCTAGAATCATACTCGTCGATTAGGAAGAGAGGTGTGAGACAATGCGTGAGAGACAGGCGTAAAGATAATGTGCGTACATGAGACACGTAGGCAGGTCCATGTATATAGAAAGGGTCGATGAGGATTGTGCGTGTGTATGTTTGCGAGAGGAAGAGTGCTTGTGATAAAGGTTAGTGGAAACAGTTGTAAATGGCTACGAGAGGGAGGGAGGGTTATATCTAGAGCATGTGTGCGAGAAAGACACCTCGGGAGAGAGTGTGTGAGCATGTGTGAGAGACCACTGATGGAGAGTGAAACTACACGTAAAAGACTGCTCTACACATTGATTAAAGATATAAATTGTATCCAAATATTAGGATGGGATCATGATATTTGCAATTCGCGTAACGAGCGGTCTTTGATCCATCAGACATCTAGATTCTATCGAATTTGAGCATGTCTATGTTATTATTTGACACAATTGATCCACATAGTTAGTATTTTGAACTCCAGACAATGCATCGCTTTAGCAATCGAATATAAACGTGAGTATAGTTCATGTTGTGTGTGTAAAGCACATTATACATACGAAAGTTACACAATGGACATTATAAATAGCTACCTATGAACTAGCATACATTTGAATTCAACTTAAGGTGGTTTAAAAAAATCGAATTCAACATGAAGTCCATTCAATTATTTGAATTTGATATCATGGCATTTGTAAACCATACCTAAATTATGGGGGCACCAATCTTTGCTCTCATTTTGTACATAATAGCATATGTAGTCGTGTACCAAATAGATTCAAATTTAGCTCCTCCATTCCAAAATAATCGTAGTTATAGGATTTTCAAGTGTCAAAATTTCAAAAGGAAGCGGATAATTTAATGAGGTTTTCAAACATACACAGTCAAATATAACGTTGTCTATTTAGGTCAATCCTAATAGTTCAAGAGTACTCTAAACGTGAATGCTTGTGTTTCAAAATTTTGAACGAAGCGCCAAAAGAGCCTCTACTCGCCTGAAACCGCGTGAGACCAATGTTTGGTAGTACAAGGAAATTACTTTTCTAATAACTCCGCCCCGTGAAACCTACCGGCCCGACGTCCAAAGGTCTAAACCGGGGTAGGTTTGTAGCTTCATCTAGACGCCACACAACTTTATCCGAAAAATATTCATACACAATGGCCGCCTAAGCACACATGCGCGCGGCCGAAATCGCTCCCACCCACTATTTGGGACACCTGGGATTACCATCCTACCCCCGACCCGCAGTAGGTCTGAAATTTAAGAGGGGGCAAAGTTTGTACTTTCCCAAAATTTCAAACAAGCGCGTCCCATCTTCTGTTCAAAAAAGCCAAAAACAAGCGCGTCCCAGACCGAAACATGGTTCCCCCCACCCGTCTGATTCCCCATTCATACTCCATGGGCGCCAAACCTACCTCTCCACCAGCCACGAAACCCCGGCGTCCTCCGTCCGCCTCCCCATCCCACCCATCAACCGCCGCCCTCCTCCATCACGCCGGAGTCGATACCCCGATGTCGTCGTCCACCGCAACCTCAACCGCAACGCCCTCCACGGCTAGTAGTTAAAGCTGAGGCCGAGCCGTCCGTACCCAAGCCAGTTCAACCACGCTGTCCTGCGCCTCACCGCTGCCGCTCCAACTTCCCCACCCTCCACCGCACCGGAGTTGTTCCTGCTACGCCGTCCTTCGCCGCCTCTGCCGACATACGGCCACGGCAACACAGTCAACAATTTGGCCATGGGTTCATCCAAGCCTGCACCCTCCAGAACATCGGTTTCCCCGGTAAAAAGAAGAAGACCGGCACGACATGTGGAGGTGACCACACTGGCAACCGAAAAAAGTACTCCTCTTCCCTTATTCGTGCAAATCTTACGTCTCTGCTTGCATGGTATTCATCCCACAGAAGACACTAGTTGACCGCTTCTTCTTGATACTAGATGTTCCTAGTAACTCTCAATGCACAAGGTTTCTCCTCATATACTATTTCACCTTAGCTAGAGGTCTGTCGCCCCCCTGAATTTCAATTTCTGGCCAGTTGATTCCCAATTAATGGAAGCATTCCCCGGCGTAACAGGCGCTAGTATGCCTATTACACCGGGGAAGCAGCACCTTGGTGTTTATCTTAGGGGCGTGTGCGGCCTAGAGCTACTGGCGCCCGATCTGGAGGTCGGCCGGGATTAAAGGGATGGCCTGGGGGCACCGCCAAGCACGGCGGTGGTGTGATGTCGATGGGAGGGCGGGGCGGCAAAGGCAGGGGTCTGGGTCGGTGGTCGCTGGCGGTTCGAGAAAGATCGTCAACAGTGACTGGCGGGAGGTAGACGAAGGCCATCTGCCTGTTCCTTATAGATCTGACGGTTCATTAAAAAAATTGACTGACCTATTTATTTTCAGTCGACTGTTATCTTAGATATGACCACATGTGGTGGTGTGCTGGAGGTGTACCTGCATTTCCTGTGCTCATATATTACAAAATCATACGGAGTAGAATCTAATTTTGTTTGCCAAGCAATGTTGTAGAGCTATCATATGTCTCCTATCATTTATTTTTCAGCCACCTGCTATCTGCTACTTTTACAGTCCACTAGTTCTGCACACACTTCACCCTTTCTCTCACTATTGTGTTTTTATGCAAGGGTACTTCAGACTCTGCTGCCATGAGAGAAGCCAAAAAGAAAAGAGAGAAGTCTCTCCAGCTTCATATGCGGGTAGGCAAGACACGTTACAGCGCTATAAAGGGTGCAGTGTCAGCAGATGGAGACGGTAAACGTGGCTCTAGAGTTGATGACCTCGCTAGCAATGAACCACCATCCCAGGTGCTTGCTTTAACTTCGCGGTGTCATATGTGGTTGCATGTTCCATATGGTGTCTACCTTGTATTCGAAAGGCCGAAGTCGATAAGATAAGGAAAGATATTTTTTTACATGAACCACCATCCCGTGAGCACCAGAAGACAAATAGCTAGTCAGGGCACTGGCCAAGCCAGTGACAAGCCCAACAAAGATAGGCATCACCTGGAAACCAACTAAAAAGCTGCGATGGTGGCGAAGCATCCCGCCTCCCACTAGGCTCTCAGGTCCTAGATGATCATGCTCACCACTCCAGCCGGATGTCTAGCTTGTATTGCTTCCAATTTGGTGAAATTGCATCTGCTTAGCTTGCAGATTATATCTTTGAATATGACATGCCTTTCTGTTTTTGGTACATACTAGTACATCTGTGTATTAACCATGTTCTTACATCAAACTAATGTTCTTGTGTATCCCTCATCAATCACTTATGACGAGGCAGGTAGGCAAGGGGACTACTCCTCATTTAAAGAATGCAGCGTCAGCCTCCCGACATGATTCTCAAGAAACAGAAATGCTAGATGAAGATAGTAAACATAGCTCTGTAGTTGATTACAGCATTTCCCCTACACTAGCATCGCAGGTGCTTGGTCTAACTTGGCAGCGTGATATGTGGTTGCATGTTGCATATGGTGTCTAGATTGTAATTCTTCCAATCTGGTTAAACTGCATGTGCTAGTCTGCTTAGCTTATACATTATACCTGTTAATGTGACATGCCTTCTTGTATTTAGTACATAGTACATCTGTCTATTAAGCATGTCCTTACATAAAACTATTGTTTTTTGTATCCCGCATCAATCAACATGACGAGACACCTTTAGTATATGCAATGCGATATTAGTTGCATCTTTCATATGATTTATAGCATGCGCTGCTTCTAATTTGTTGAAATTCCATTTATGATGGGACGCTTTTAACTTGGCAGAGTCATATCAGTTGCATCTTTCATGTGGTGTCTAGCTTGCATTGCTTCTTATTTGCTGGAATGGTTTCTGCCTTTCCATCCTGGTATCATGTGTTTGCCTTACATCAAAGTAGTGATTGTCAGTATCATGCATGAATGAGTTCTGAAGAGAGAATTTTATTGCTTTTTCTTGTCGGTTTTACTTGACAATTCAAAATCAATAAAGTGGAAGGAAGTTAGCAAGGCAGCGGATAAAGGTGCTCCTTCCGAACGGAGGGCCTCTACAGTTTCTACTCCTCCACACCCCCAAGATGATTTCCAAGACAACACATGCATAGACACTCAACAAAGTTGTGTTTATGATGAGCACGTCTCCCCTAGTGCAGCATCACCGGTGCTCCCTCTAACTTGGCACTGTTATATGTGGTTGCATGTTATGTGTGATGTCTAGCTTGTATTGCTTCTAATTTTGTTGAATTCCATCTGCTTAGTTTACACATTATACTTGAATAAGACACGTGTTCCTATTTCTAGAACATATAATATCTGTCTATCACACCATGTTCTTACATCAAATTACTACTGTTGTGTAACCTGCAGCAATCACTTATCATAAGACATGTTTGACTTTGCAGTGTGATATAGGTTACATCTCACATTCTTTTCTAGCTTGTACTACTAATTTATTGAAATGGCACTTATGACGAGACAGTTTTAACTTGGTAGAGTGATATTCGTTGCATCTTTCATATGGTGTCTAGCTTTCATTCCTTCTCCTTAGTTTACACATCATAAGCTGTGAATATGCAATGCTGTGAATATGCAATGGCACTAATGACGAGAGACCTCTAACATGGTGGTGTGATGTTGTTTGCATCTTGCATATGATTTAATTCTTGTACTGCTTCATGTTTGTTTAAACGCCATTTATGATGAGACACTGCTAACTTGGCAGAGCGATATTTGTAGCATCTTTCATATGGTGTCTACCTTCCATTGCATTGCTTCTAATTTGGTGAAATGTCTTCTTCTTAGTTTACACATCATAGTTCTGGTTATCTCGTCCGTCCTATTTTTCATACATATTACATCCTCCTATCATGTGGTTGTCTAACATCAAAGTTTAGTCCGTCTGCATCACGCATCAATTTGTTCTGAAGAACTAAATTGTTATTCGTTTTTCTTGTCGGCTTGACTTAACATGTCATAGAGAAAGAGGAAGAAACACAGAATGGCAGCGAATGAGAAGCGGATGAATCCTGCAGATTCTGCTGGTACTGATGGTGCAATAGAAGGTCAAAGTCCAGCGGAAAATTCTACAAACACGGCATCCCATGCTACACGAGTTGCAAAAAAGCCAAACAGAAACAAATAGCTGCCACCAAACAAGAAGAGACAGCCCTAGTTCTTGCAACACCTACCACAGTACTACAGCTGCACGACTTACTCATGCGTCAACTGAGCTAGCAGCACGTTCCCAAGCTCCCTTGCTGACACATACTTCCCAAGCACTCTTGACACAAGACGAGTTGGCAATATCAGATGAACCTTGTGAGCTTCAACAGCAAGAAGGTAGTTGCTGGATTCAAGTTACAGTTGCATGCTTCTTTATATGTAGTCTCACAGTTTGATGTACACTAACACTTCCTATGTTCGTTATTGGACTAGCACCTAGGCGCAAGAGGAAACAAACATCAGGGATAATGCTCGATAGGTTAACTAAATCTAGAGGAGGAAGAATGGAGATCCGTTTTGAGGCAGGTTTAAAAAGGCCACGTGATGCTACAGAGTCAGCCAAGTTAGTATCAGAGGTAGCGGTTGCCGTTAGGTGTCATGTACATATCCTCCCAACATGGATTCAGTACAGGAATGACAAAGACGAAACCCAGTTCAACACCTTCCTCGACCATTTATCTGTAAGTATGGTTATGTATGGAAACTAGTAATATCGTCTTGCTCTGTCCCATACTTTCTAGGTTGCTGATAATGAGACTCCCATAATTTTCAACAGATGAGGTTCAAGTTGGATAGCCAAGATGATGCAACCAGACAAGCTTGCACCCATGTTTTCAAGTCTGCTCTGCGACAATATCGGTATAACTTAAGGAAAACTCACTTTGAAGGCCAGGCTAACAGTGAACTTTCCCAAACATCTCCAGTGGAAAATATATCAGATGAAGACTGGAGGGGCCTTGTTAAACACTAGTATGATCCGAAGTATCAGGTACATTATATATATATATATATATATATATATATGTGTGTGTGTGTGTGTGTGTGTGTGTGTGTGTGTATGTGTGTGTGTGTGATCAGATCACATGTTGAAGTCCTATGTATGCATATGCCACACAAATCTGTCTTCTTGTAGGTGAACTGTTCAAAGAACAAGGCCAACCGTACGAAAGTGAAATTCCAACACACGACAGGATCTCGTAGCTATATTGCACACTGCGAGGCTCTTGTAATTAGCTGCTGTTTCACTCTTTTCGATGTACCATATTATCAGATCTATATTGACTTGTTCGAAATGCAGAGGAAAGCCCGCAAGGACCAAAAAGTACCTGAACCAAATGTTGTGGAAATCTTCAAGGACCGTCACACCAGCAAGAAGAAGGGCATGACTACACTAGTCAAAGCCATTGTTGTAAGTCCTTAATCCTCATGCCTTTTAACTACTACTTACTCTGACTTGTGCCTTGAACTGCATGGTATGCAGCCAATGTCTATTACTCTTTTCAATTTTATACACAATTGTCTTAGCGTATCATTGCACCTTACAAGGTTTAAAAGAGAGGAGTGATGTTCCTTTGATCTTGACCCGTAATCTAGTTCCGTGCTGGACTTGCCCACACAATGTTACAATTGCCTGTTTGTCTGTTCTCAGTTGTTTTGTGATATGAATGATGTCATACTATGCTTACCGTATTATAAACTTCATCTCTTTATCCTTAGCCATCAATACAATGTGAAGAAATAGACAATACATTAGCGATGGTACATGGTCATATGTTTGGAACCTGGTTTTATTATGTACTTTGCAATAAAATACAACTAATATTTTACATGGGTTCACCAGAATAATTTCTGTATATAGACCAAAGCTATTTTGTTTGGTTTTGCTGCCTCCTTAATATCTTCTGTTCTGGTACTACAAATGTAAAACCTCAACTTTTCAGCAAGCTATGGAAAAAATGGTGGAACCGCCACCTTCTGAAGGTGGCGAGGCAACTATAACCGCAATGTCAGCTCTTGCTGCAGTGGGTCAGTACCTGCCCACTAACAGTGCCAAAAGCATGTTCCTGCGTAATACTGGGTTGGTTGTTAAGGCAATATCGTCGAAACTGCCTCATGATCAAGATATGCAAGCTTAAAGCAATGTTGTTACTGCGCTCCAGACACAAGTCCATTCCCTAACAGAGACCCTCTGTGAAACAAGGAGAAACATTGCTCAATGTTGTTAAGATATGAATGGTTTTGAAACCAGACTATCAGACATTTGCTATGTTGTTCAGGAGCCTAGGGGAAATGAAGGCGAGGGTTATGGTGCTCCATCGGACAATACAACATGAAAACGTAACAGTCAGGTCAAATAAACTGAGCTTCTGAGCTTCTGGTGGTGCATTTATCTGCTAGACTGTAACTTTTATGCCAACCTTCCTTTTGTTATATACTTGTAATTTGTTTTGGTGCGATACAAAAATTATTCTTAACGTGCAGCCACCGGCTGAAGAAAACAACAAGCCATTTTTGTATAGTGTAGGGTGTTCCCTATATTTGCACTGGTGGCGATCTTTGATGCCGAGTGGATGTAATCTGTGCAATCGCCTTAATAGCCTAGCGTTAGTTTCGTCCTTATTTATTTCCTAGTCTTCTTTTTCCCTGGTTTGCTAGTGGCCGCAACTACCATGGGCCATATATGGGTCGTAGGATCCATGGGTCTCCTACGGGCCGTCGATAAATGGGCCTGTAATCGGTGGGCCTCGGGCCGTTGGATAAATGGGTCTACATGGGCCGTAATCGGGAGTAATTGGTATTGGCCCAGCATGGTAATAGGTCGTTAACAGGCCGTATGACAGCAAAGGCTTAATTCTGTCACAGGCATAGCGGGTCGTTAATGGGCCAAAATATAGGACGGGCTGGAAACGGCGCAACGGGTTAACAGGCCAGAAACGGGCCGACTCTTGCCATGGGCCGAATTTGGTCCATTAGGGTAACAGGCCAGTAACGGGCCGACTCTTGCCATGGGCCGAATTTGGCCCATTAGGGGAACAGGCCAGTAACGGGCCGACTCTTGCCATGAGCCGAATTTGGCCCATTAGGGGAACAGGCCAGTAACGGGTCGGAAGTAAGCGAGGGCCGAAAAGGAGCCCAAGAACGTATGGGTCGTCAATAGGCCGAAAGCTAACACAGGCTGGAAACGGCCCATGTAAATCACGGGTCGTTAACAGGTATAAAGAAAATTACTGTTCATTATGGGCTAGAGTCACCGTGGGCCTGTAAAGGGCCGAAAGAGACGAAGGCCTCATATGGGCCGAAAGACATCGTGGGCCATACATGGGCCGAAAGTGAAATGGGCTGGTGTTATATTCGACGGCCCACATGACGTTGTTGGGCTGATTTCCTTTAGGGCCTAATGGGCCGTGAGTTAACGGGCCGTAAAATGGGCTATTTGCGAAGAGACAGTTAACAGGCTTTTCATGGGCCAGCCCGTTAACTTTTGACCAAGTCAAACGGGCCGGCTTTGTAAGCTAAATGGGCCAGTGGTGGACCATGGCACGTGTCAACATATCATAGGCGCCTATCTGACCCACTGACGAGCTGACACGTGTTTCGTCCGGCCAATAAGAATTTTACACGTGGAAATTTCCCATTGGTCGGGGCTATTAACGGGTTATTGGATCCAAAACCTGACCCGATAGCTTAACGGTGTTCCGTTATGGTGGATGCCACGTGTCGGTCACCCTTGACGAAAGCACTTCTGTGACGCGCGATTTATTGTCATGGAAGTGGACACTTCCGTGATGATAATTTTGGTAATGTCATGGAACACTTCTATGACAGCACAGGTATGACTATCTTGATTCTGTCATAAATTTGTCATGGATGTACATGCATGACAAAAAACGCGACCTACTGTGACAAACATGTATCATCATGGAAGTGTATTTTTTTGTAGTGTATGGAATTAAACATAATGCAAGCAGGTGGTGAAGAGCAAGAGCAATAAGCTACTGAGGATTTCGGGAGATCAAATAGTATTCGAAGAATTTTGTGAAACACAAGAACAACTAGGGATGATCAAATCCTCGATAAGTGTGAGGAATTACTCATAGGTGTATTCATGTGGAAAAGAGCTGCAAGGCAGTAGCTCAAAGGATTCTTAAAAAGTCAGAGAATAATTCGATGTATCTTGTAATAACAAGAGAAACTGGGAATGATTGTATGAACGGCAAGTGTATGTAGTTATCCATAGGGGTTTGTCGATGGAAGGGAATTGCAAAAGCGATGGGCACAAGGGTATCGGAAAAACATCAAGAAGAGTATCTTCGAAATCTTCTGGTGAAGCAGGCGATCGTCTGGAATGAAGGGCTCTCCGGGAGGAAGTAGTTACGAGAACCTAGGGTTAGAATTAGTAAAATCTGTAAACCGAATAGAAGAGAGATCAGAATCCCAGAGTAAAGAAGAGGAATAAAAGATCCTAATAACACCCAATGGCGACATGGGCCCGTAAGCCACACAACCATGTTAGTAAATACTTTTCAATGACTAGACTCAACTTCGGCCAAGGAGTTGAAAAGGGGGATTCCAACAGGCAGTCGGCTCTGATACCAACTTGTGACACCCCCGATTCAATCGTACACTAATCATACATGCAAATGTGTACGATCAAGATCATGGACTCACAGGAAGATATCACAACACAACTCTAGACACAAATTAAAATAATACAAGCTTTCTATTACAAGCCAGGGGCCTCGAGGGCTCGAATACATAAGCTCGAATACAAACGAGTCAGCGGAAGCAACAATATCTGAGTACAGACATAAGTTAAACAAGGATGCCTTAAGAAGGCCAGCACAAAAGTATCAACGATCGGAAAGGCAAGGCCTCCTGCCTAGGAGCCTCCTAACTACTCCTGGTTGTCGGCGGCCTCCACGTAGTAGTAGGCACCCTCGTGGTAGTAGTAGTCGTCATCGGTGGTGTCCTCTGGCTCCTGGGCTCCACCATCTGGTTGCAGCATCCGGGAAGAATGGAAAGTGGTGGAAAAAGGGGAGCAAAGCAACCGTGAGTACTCATCCAAAGTACTCGCAAGTAAGGATCTACACGACATATGCATCGGTGTCAATGAAATGGGTTGTATCTATGGACTGAACTGCAGAATGCTAGAAGAGAAGGGGGAAAGCCTAGCCTATCAAAGACGAGCATCTTACAACATTAGAAGAGATAAGAGTGGCATATTATAATATTGGTAAGCATGTTGTACCTCGCCCAAAGATCACTTCCTCGACTCCCTGCAAGAAAACAATCCCAGAGCCATACTATCTAGTTATCACCTCAAGTATCCAGTTCTAGTTGTATCGATCGGGATACAACTCCGAGTGTCCGTTACCGTAGGATAGGCTATCGATAGATGTTTTCTTCCCTGTAGGGGTGCACCAACTTACCCACCATGCTCGATTAACCCTATCCGGACACACTTTACTGGGTCATGCTCGGCCTTGGCTAAATGATATGCTGCAACCCGACCTAGGCTTAATAGAGAGGTCAACACGCCGGACTAAACCTATGCCCCCACGGGTCTTGGGCCATCGCCCCGGGAACTCCTACACGTTGTGTGGGCGGCCGGTGAGCAGACCTAGCTACCTCCTTAAAAGGCAGGTGCTTACCAGTCCAACCCGGCGTGCGCCGCTCAGTCGCATGATGTCTACTACACAACCTTCTTCTTGTAGACGTTGTTGGGCCTCCAAGTGCAGAGGTTTGTAGGACAGTAGCAAACTTCCCTCAAGTGGATGACCTAAGGTTTATCAATCCGTGGGAGGCGTAGGATGAAGATGGTCTCTCTCAAGCAACCCTGCAACCAAATAACAAAGAGTCTCTTGTGTCCCCATTACACCCAATACAATGGTAAATTGTATAGGTGCACTAGTTCGGCGAAGAGATGGTGATACAAGTGCAATATGGATGGTAGATATAGGTTTTTGTAATCTGAAAATATAAAAACAGCAAGGTAACAAATGACAAAAGTGAGTGAAAATGGTATTTCAATGCTAGGAAACAAGGCCTACGGTTCATACTTTCACTAGTGCAAGTTCTCTCAACAATAATAACATAATTTGATCATATAACTATCCCTCAACATGCAACAAAGAGTCACTCCAAAGTCACTAATAGCGGAGAACAAACAAAGAGATTATTGTAGGGTACGAAACCACCTCAAAGTTATCCTTTCTGATTGATCTATTCAAGAGTCCGTAGTAAAATAACATGAAGATATTCTTTCCGTTCAATCTATCATAGAGTTCGTACTAGAATAACACCTTAAGACACAAATCAACCAAAACCCTAATGTCACCTAGATACTCCAATGTCACCTCAAGTATCCGTGGGTATGATTATACGATACGCATCACACAATCTCATATTCATCTATTCAACCAACACAAAGAACTTCAAAGAGTGCCCCAAAGTTTCTACCGGAGAATCAAGACGAAAACGTGTGCCAACCCTTATGCATAAGTTCACGAGGTCACGGAACTCGCAAGTTGATCACCAAAACATACATCAAGTGGATCACGTGATATCCCATTGTCACCACAGATAAGCACATGCAAGACATACATCAAGTGTTCTCAAATGCTTAAAGACTCAATCCGATAAGATAAATTCAAAGGGAAAACTCAATTCATCACAAGAGAGTAGAGGGGGGAGAAACATCATAAGATCCAAATATAATAGCAAAGCTCGTGATACATCAAGATCGTGTCGACTCAAGAACACGAGAGAGAGAGAGAGAGAGATCAAACACATAGGTACTAGTACATACCCTCAGCCCCGAGGGAGAACTACTCCCTCCTTGTCATGGAGAGCGCCGGGATGATGAATATGGCCACCAGAGAGGGATTCCCCCTCTGGCAGGGTGCCGGAACGGGTCTAGATTGGTTTTCGGTGGCTATGGAGCCTTTTTGCGGTGGAACTCCCGATCTATTCTGCTGCCCAATGTTTTTAGGGTATATGGACATATATAGGCGAAAGAAGTCGGTCAGGGGAGCCACGAGGGGTCCATGAGGGTGGGGGCGCGCCTAGGGGGTAGGTCGCGCCTCCCTGCCTCGTGGCTTCCTCGAATCTTCCCTGATGTCTACTCCAAGTCTCCTGGATTGCTTCTGTTCCAAAAATAACTCTCCCGAAGGTTTCATTCCGTTTGGACTCCGTTTGATATTCCTTTTCTTCGAAACATTGAAATAGGCAAGAAAACATCAATTTGGGTTGGGCCTCCGGTTAATAGGTTAGTCCCAAAATAATATAAGAGTGTTTAGTAAAGCGCATAAACATCCAAAACAGATAATATAATAGCATGAATACTTCATAAATTATAGATACGTTGGAGACATATCAGCGTCCCTCTTGATAACCCACAAGTATAGGGGATCGCAACAGTTTTCGATAAGTAAGAGTGTCGAACCCAACGAGGAG
The DNA here is from genome assembly GCF_002162155.2 of Triticum dicoccoides. NCBI lineage: Eukaryota > Viridiplantae > Streptophyta > Magnoliopsida > Poales > Poaceae > Triticum > Triticum dicoccoides. The sequence continues at coordinate 386,657,168 of NC_041388.1, forward strand.
CTAAAGGTAGAACAAATATTCCCTCAAGTTCTATCGACCACCGATGCAACTCTACGCACGCTTGACGTTCGCTTTACCTAAAACAAGTATGAAACTAGAAGTACTTTGTAGGTGTTTTTGGATAGGTTTGCAAGATAATAAAGAGCACGTAAATAAAAAGTAGGGGCTGTTTAGATAAAGACACAATAAAGTAAATATAGCGAGTGTGGAAAAGTGGTGGTAGGAGTTGTGAAATTGTCCCTAAGCAATTGACTACTTTACTAGACCGATAGCAAGTTTTATGTGGGAGAGGCCACTGCTAGCATGTCATCCTGACTTGGAATTCTCTGCACTTATGATTGGAACTATTAGCAAGCATCCGCAACTACTAACGTTCATTAAGGTAAAACCCAACCATAGCATTAAGATATATTGGTCCCCCTTCAATCCCGTATCACTACTAGGAAAAGGGCTATAGATGATATGGACATTAATGGTGCACCGTGTATGTGGTGCGCCACTGCTATATAGTAGTGACGCACCACATACAGATGCGCCATTAGTAATAAAAAAATTAACTAGTAATGGCGCACTGTCCACTGGTGCGCCATTACTAACAATTTTTTTATTTTTTTTAAACTACTAATGGTGCACCACACACCAGGTGCCCCATTAGTAATATATTTAGCACCAGGATTACTAATGGCGCACCTGACATGTGGTGCGCCATTAGTAACCCTGGTGCTAAATGCACCCCCCCCCCCCATGGACCGCCTTTTCAGTTTAAAAAAAATAAAAGAAAATGATGGAAATGTCAAAAAAATTGAAAAAAAATAAGTTTCCCATGTGATATGTGGTATAGCTGTTGGGAAAATTTACAAATATGAATTTCAACTTTATTTGCAAAAAATTTCTGGAATTTAGTAAAATGGGCATAACTTTTGCATACGAACTCGGATTAAAAAGTTTTCTATATGAAAAAATCATCTACTCGGGGCATAACCTCGTTCAACATCTTCAAAATCCCCAAAAACCTAACAGAACGAAAGATACGGGGCTTTTAAGATCTAGAGGAAAAAATGAAAAAAATATCAAACTTACTAGTGGCGCACCATTTGCTAGGTGCGCCACTAGTAATAGGAAAAAAATTGGTTTCAAAAAAAATTGGAATTTTTTTTCAAAATATGATACGTAATATGACCGGGAAGTTTGAAATATTTTTTCAAAATTTCATCATACTCATGAATATGAACAAAGTCCTAGACATCAACAAGGTTTAATAGGATTGATATGATAGATATATCAACAAGTGCCTGTGAAGTGAGCTGGTGCTGGGGTTGGATAGAACTGCGAAGTTAAGCGTGCTCGGGCTGGAGTAGTGTGAGGATGGGTGACCTTCCCGGAAGTTTGACCATAGAGTGTGATTTGACTTGAGATTAAGCATATTGACCCGAGATTAAGCCATAGTGACCTGAGATTAATAAAAAATTGAAAAAAAACATTTAAAAAATGAAAAAAATTGGAAAAAAAATTCTGAAATAAAATTGTTACTAATGGCGCACTTCCATGTGGTGCGCCATTAGTATACCAAATTCTGAAATAAAATTGTTACTAATGGCATACTTCCATGTGGTACGCCATTAGTATCTGGTATACTAATGGCGCACTTCTATGTGGTGCGCCATTAGTATCTGGAATACTAATGGCGCACCTGTGGGATACTAATGGCGTGCGCCATTAGTATACCAGATACTAATGGCGCACCTGTGGTGCGGCATCTCTACATCTCTACAACTATTAAAAGAGCAAACTTGAGTACCCCTAAAACCACACAACAAATTGTACACAGAAGTACCAGAGACGTTAGATAAATCAAACTAACTCATATCTGACAATCCATATTACATCAAAGATTAGCTGCACAAATTAACGCTCCAGAATAAATGTTCTGCCAGGCAGACTCTACGCACGTCCTGCCCCCCGCAATGCGCGATCCACCCCAGGCAAACAAACCTCCGCACATCACGCCGCTAAACGCATCATCCCCTACCCCCAACTACGCCCCGCCTCCCTCCCCACCGTCGTGCTCCCCTCTCCCCACGGACGCCCTCCCCGCCTCCGCTGCTGCCCGCGCAACAGACGCCATCGTTGCGGTCGCCGATCCGCTCAAGACCCCAAAGCACGTCGCGGGGACTTGGAAGGCCACCACGGAGCTGACGCCGCTCCCTCCGGACCTGCTGCACCAAGGAAAAGCGGATCGAGTGGGGCGCGGAAGGAGCCGAGGTCGGCACGCCGCCGTCGCGTGGGCGTGTCGGCGGCAAACAGGGTGTCCCCCAAGAACCGGTCGTGGGCCAAGAAGACGATGATGTCCCATGCAGACGTCACACAAGTTCCTGGTGGCAGCATGATGAGTGGGCTCAAGCAGCGACCCGGCGTCAGCTTGACGGCGTGGACTATCAGGATATCATCCTGATGCGTGGTGATCAATTCAGTCATGGTGAGAAGATGAGCTCTGCTATACTCAAAAGTGTGCACCACAAAGGAACGAGAAACTCTGAAACTATACATGGGTCAGTGATCTATGGACCAGTTACATTTCACTTGATCTTTTTTTATCTTTCAAGGATACCAGCAGTTGGTTTCGTTTTCAAACTAATTAGGTAGATATTTGTGCAAGTTTATAGAAATTTGTCATGCTTAGCTAGCTGCTCTAGCATTCAGTTGAATCTGTGTTTGGGTTAATTTTTGAGGTCTGGTCTGGCACAACTATATTTCAACGGAGGTAGGAGACACTCATGAGGCAAGATCACTTCACAAGGGCTGTTATAGCAAAGAAAATCGCTAGGTCTGCAATTCTGGATCAAAGGTAAGCTCTTCTTGCTTCTTCCATGATCAATTAGGCTTTAAAATAACTCTTTCCTAGATCATGCTTGAAATACTAAATATTTTATCTGCAAGACAGAGAAAAGATCCAAATTCGTTGATGGAGTTAGAGCTTCCGTACAGCAGAGTCTTAGGTAATTTATGTTCTGACCAAGATTTTACTGCAGAACCAAATTATGAATGCTTAATCTGAGCTATTTCTCACTCAGTTTCCTCTAGGTCTCTACCAATTATTGTTTTTCTTTTGAGGTGGATGCAGCTGCTGGTCACACTTTAACCACACGTCAATTGCACGAGTGGTGCGGCGCCATCCTGTACCACAAATCATGCGAAGAATGATGGGTGGTGTAATCCTATGCTAGCTATAGTGCTAGACTGATTTCAGAAACTCTTGGAGCTCATCTTTTGGCCTGAAACACCAAGAACTAACCTGCCACCGCACTGACTACTGATTAATACAATGGAGTTCATTTGATCCATCTGATAAAATACCTATTGGCGAATAAGCATGAAAAGTAATCACCCACTCTTTCCGCAGTGGAATTCGGGTATGCCCGCTCATCTATTTATTTGTCTGTTGTTATAGATAGGTTCATCCGGGTCTGAAATGTTAATGGAGTTGTTTCATTCCTCACACAATCCCTTTCAATTGGATCAGTTCTCCTTTTTGAATTACTCTATATTCCATACATATATGTTTATTATGTTAATTGAGACTTTAGAGCAAGATATTTATTTTGTTGATATTACCTTCAAGGGAACATGGTACCTACGACGCGGGAGGACTATTGGAAATCAGTTTTAAATCTAATCAAGTGTATACTTCTCTTTTGTCTCTTCTGCAGCCATGATGTTAAGAAGTTCAGTGTAGGCAGGAGAAAAAAATCTTGGTAAGCTACAATCTTCTGATCACAATCTTACTTTTTTTATTACTCTTATTAGTGCTTCCGTTACTTTCTACTGAATATGCTCAATGGGCTAGGTCCCTTTTTACTAAGTTATTACGTATAATGGGGGATTACTTGATTTGCTCATCGTTATCTGGTTAGCGATCCCGTGCAAACTCAAGTGATAATATGTGCATGTTGTCTTTTTAGTCCTACAAATGTAATAAGCCAACACCTTTCATTTAAACAAAGTCGATATCACACATCAATTTTTGACCTAGAGCCATTTCATTGCCAATAACTATAAGAGCAGCTTTTGCATCGTAATTGATAGCTCTTCCTCTCAGGTATGTTCTATTTTTAGCATAATCATATCCTAGTGTGTTGTATATTCTTTTCTCTAGTGAGGGTCTGTTGCATGACCAATTCATTTCTCCCTTCTATCTGATTGCCAGACTGCTGACGACTTTCCGATAATTTGTATGTCTTTTTCGATTGGCCATTAGTTTCTGAAATTAAGGTACTGTGATTTGGGAGGAATAGATGTGTACACACTGTTGTTACATTGCAGGAGGGTGATTTGTAGTCATTTTCCTATTGTGTATGCTCTGTTCTACATGTTCAGATTGTCCTTTAGCAGCAATAGGTCTGTGCTTTTTCTTGGATCTGATAGTGGACGAGATTGGATGTTGGGTTGTGGCTGGAGCTAGCCACCTTGTATCCCGCGAGTAGTCGCCATGCCGCTCGCTTTTTCTTTCTTTTCCTTGCTTTGGTCTGCAGATTTTTCTGTCGATCTATGTACAGTTTGGCTGTCAGCCGCTCCTTCTGAATGAATCATGCAGCTCTCCTGCGTTTCCTTCAAAAAAATAGGTCTGTGCTTTTTAACTCTGTTTTAGTTGTTCATTTTGAATTGCAGAAAAAATGTCATGTTTAATAATCCTCCAGCAGAGTAGTAATCTTTAGAGGTTCGGTAGTTAACTCTTGCATTTCGGATACTGTAGAGGAGTATGTTCATATGGTCAAGGATGGTATCATCGACCCTGTGAAAGTGATCCAAACTACACTTCAAAATGCAGCAAGGTACAACTTCAGTTCTCTAACCATGTACTTTATGTATGACCATGGCCATTAGTTCATGTATTTGTTTACTGATGGCAACTATTTCATCTGATGGTACTGTTATCGTGTCACATAGAACAAGTACTCTGATGATGGCAAGAAGCATAATGTTAAATGAATTGGGTAATGTTGAGGTTGATGATAGCTTGCTTGTGTAAGTTTTTATAAGTTGTACATTATATGGATGAGATCATGAATGTGGTCTGAATAAATGTCTGTCCAGTGTACAAAGCCATGAAACTGGATTCAAAAATAAGAAATGGTCGCTCGACGACGGCGGTGGCGGGCACCGTGGCGTGGACAACGGTGATCCCCTCGGCGGCGGTGATCCGCAGCAGGTCATGCTGGCTCTGCACCAGGCTCGCCGGCATGAATTGACCCCCTTCCGCCGCCCTACGCCCCACCAGCTCGGCGTTCACCTCCACAGACGCCTACTGGCACACGAACTTCACCAGAATTCACTTGCAAGAGATTAATGTGTTTGGGGAACTATATATTGGAAAAGTGTGTATTTTTGCAAGAGAATATATAATTGATGCAACTTATATGAAAGAGCGTCTGATATTTGGATTAAAGAGGCATATTGATTCATCTTTTAAAAAAAGGCATACTAATTCACGAAGAATAATATTTCAAATTTTCTGGATGTTTGATACAATGTACATTTGTGTTAGACGTGCGTTGCACGTGCATGCTTACTAGTTAGTAAAAAATACTAATGGCGTGGTACTAGTGGCGCACCTATAGTGCGCCATTAGTAGCCAAAACAGGTGCGCCACTAGTAGGCCTTTTCCTAGTAGTGTATGCATCAATTTCTATGCTAGGTTCAAGCTTCTGTCACTCTTGCCCTCCAATACATAGTCCTATCAACATACAACTAACCCTATGGTGTGATCCATGCGCGCGCTCATATGATGGGCACCAAAGGACAGCAACATAACCACAAGAAAATTAAATCAATCATAGCAATTCATCAACCACCGATAGAACAATGAAAATCTACTCAGACATCCTAGGATGGCAACACATCATTGGATAATAATATGAAGCATAAAGCACCATGTTCAAGTAGAGGGTACAACGGGTTGCGGGAGAGTAGACCACTGTAGATAGAGGGGAGAAGGTGATGGAGATGTTGGTGAAGATGGCGAAGGTGTTGGTGAAGATCGCGATGATGATGATGGTGTCCACGGCAGCGTTCCGGCGCCACCGGAAGAGAAGGGGAGAGGGGGGACCTTCTTCTTCTTCTTCCTTGACCTCCTCCCTAGATGGGAGAAGGGTTTACCTTCTGGTCCTTGGCCTCCATGGCATGGGAGGGGCGAGAGCCCCTCCGAGATTGGATTTGTCTTTCTGTCTCTCTCTGTTTCTGCGTTCTCTCTAGCTGCCCTTTCACCATTCCGTAAATATATGGAGATCCGTAACTCCGATTGGACTGAAACCTTCACCGAGATTTTTTCCTGAAAATTAGCTTTCTTGTAGCAAAAGAATAGCAGCAACCGCATTACGAGGGGCCCATGAGGGTCAGGGGTGCGCCCAGGGGGGTGGGGCGCGCCCCTACCTCGTGCCCCCCTCAGGAACCGTCTCGCGTGGATTTTTCTTCCCGTATTCTCCAAATATTCCAAAAATATTCTCCATCCGTTTTTATCCCGTTTGGATTCCGTTTGATATGGGTTTTCTGCGAAACATAAAACATGCAACAAACAGGAACTGGCACTGGGCACTGGATCAATATGTTAGTCCCAAAAATAGTATAAAAAGTTGCCAAAAGCGTATGAAAGTTGAATAATATTGGCATGGAACAATCAAAAATTATAGATACGACGGAGATGTATCAGCATCCCCAAGCTTAATTCCTGCTCGTCCTCGAGTAGGTAAATGATAAAAAGATAATTTTTGATGTGGAATGCTACCTAGCATAATCTTGATCATGTATCTAATCATGGCATGAATATTAAGACATGAGTGATTCAAAGCAATAGTCTATCATTTGACATAGAAACAATAATACTTCAAGCCTACTGATAAAGCAATCATGTCTTTTCAAAATAACATGGCCAAAGAAAGTTATCCCTACAAAATCATATAGTCTAGCTATGCTCCATCTTCACCACACAAAATATTCACATCATGCACAACCCCGATGACAAGCTGAGCAATTGGTTCATACTTCTTAACGCGCTTTGGCTTTTTCAACCCTCACGCAATACATGAGCGCAAGCCATGGATATAGCACTATAGGTGGAATAGAATATGATGATGGGGGTTATGTGGAGAAGACAAAAAAGGGAGAAAGTCTCACATCGACGCGGCTAATCAATGGGCTATGGAGATGCCCATCAATTGATGTCAATGTGAGGAGTAGGGATTGCCATGCAACAGATGCACTAGAGCTATAAGTGTATGAAAGCTCAAACTGAAACAAAGCGGGTGTGCATCCAACTTGCTTGCTCATGAAGACCTCGGGCATTTGAGGAAGCCCATCATCGGAATATACGAGCCAAGTTCTATAATGAAAATTCCCACTAGTATATGAAAGTGATAACTCAAGAGACTCTCTATATGAAGAACATGGTGCTACTTTGAAGCACAAGTGTGGTAAAAGGATAGTAACATTGCCCCTTTTTATTTATTTTTTCTTTTTTTCTTTTTTTGAATGGGCTTCTTTGGCCCCCTTTCTTATTTAGGCTTCTTTGGCCTCTCTTTGGGGGGGGGGGCAATGCTCTAATAATGATGATCATCACACTTTTATTTACTTACAACTCGATACTAGAACAAAGATATGACTCTATATGAATGCCTCCAATGGTGTACCGGGATGTGCAATGATCTAGCGTAGCAATGACATCAAAAAACGGACAAGACATGAAAATATCATGCTAGCTATCTTACGATCATCCAAAGCAATATGACAATAAATGCTCAAGTCATGTATATGGTGATGATGGAAGTTGCATGGCAATATATCTCGGAATGGCTATGGAAATGCCATGATAGGTACGTATGGTGGCTCTTTTGAGGAAGATATAAGGAGGTTTATGTGTGACAGAGCGTATCATATCACGGGGCTTGGATGCACCGGCGAAGTTTGCACCAACTCTCGAGGTGAGAAAGGGCAATGCATGGTACCGAAGAGGCTAGCAATGATGGAAGGGTGAGAGTGTGTATAATCCATGGACTCACATTAGTCATAAAGAACTCATATACTTATTGCAAAAGTTTATTAGCCCTCGAAGAAAAGTACTACTACGCATGCCCCTAGGGGTATAGATTGGTAGGAAAAGACCATCGCTCGTCCCTGACCGCCACTCATAAGGAAGACAATCAATAAATAAATCATGCTCCGACTTCGTTACATAACGGTTCACCATACGTGCATGCTACGGGAATCACAAACCTCAACACAAGTATTTATACTAATCCACAACTACCCAATAGCATAACTCTAATATCACCATCTTTATATCGCAAAACTATTGCAAGGAATCAAACATATCATATTCAGTGATCTACAAGTTTTATGTAGGATTTTATGACTAACCATGTGAATGACCAGTTCCTGTCATCTCTCTAAATAGATATAAGTGAAGCAATAGAGTTTAATTATTTATACAAAAGATATGACCATGCTCTAACAAATATAAGTGAAGCAAAATAGCATTCTACAAATGGTGGTTTTCTATCTAAAGAGAAACAGGCAATCCAAACTTCAAATGATATAAGTGAAGCACATGAAGCATTCTATAAAGCCATACTCAAAAGATATAAGTGAAGTGCATAGAGGATTCTATAAATCAACCAAGGACTATCTCATACCAACATGGTGCATAAAAGAAAAATGAAAACTAAATGCAAAAGATGCTCCAAGATCTGCACATATCACATGAATGAAACAAATATAAAAACATACTGATACTTGTTGAAGAAAGAGGGGATGCCTTCCGGGGCATACCCAAGCTTAGACGCTTGAGTCTCCTTGAATATTTACTTGGGGTGCCTAGGGCATCCCCAAGCTTGAGATCTTGCCTCTCTTCCTTCTTCTCATATCGAGACCTTCTCGATCATCGAACACTTCATCCACACAAAACTTCAACAGAAAACTCGGTAAGATCCGTTAGTATAATAAAGAAAATCACTACTCTAAGTACTGTTGCAAACCAATCCATATTTTGTTTTTGAATTGTAGCTACTGTAATATAACTTTCCATGGCTTAATCCACTGATATAAATTGATAGTTTCATCAAAACAAGCAAACTATGCATCAAAAATAGAATCTGTCTTAAACAGGACAGTCTGTAGTAATCTGAACATTCATCATACCTCTGGTACACCAAAAATTCTACCAAAATTAGGAAAAATAAACAATTTGTATATAAATAAAGTTCAGAAATAATCAGAACCATTTGACGTTCCAGTAAAAAATGTAAAATCGCGCACTACAGCCAAAGTTTCTGTCCTGCACCGTACAAACCAACAAGCAAAGTAAACATCCTAAAGGAAAATCTTGGCACATTATTTTTATTTTTAAGCCTTATAAAAGCACACAACAGAAATAAATGACTCTCTAAAACTTCCGGGTTGTGTCCCTGGCAGCGCTTTCTTTAAAGCCATTAAGCTAGGCATATAGTGCTCAAGTAATGAATCCACCCGGATCCCAAGGTATATCAAAGCCAATTTTAATTAGCAATGATTTGGCATTTAGTAGTGAGCACAAAGTAACATATATCATGCAACAACGAAGTCTAAGTCCCTTCCTATGCATCGGCATGTCATAAAAGAACAATTCATGCACACATAGTAAAGGCCAATGCATAGTATAAACAGTTTCTTGCAATTTTATCGTATTGGAAGCATAGAGAGGTGGAGATATAGTTCCTCTCTGATAATAATTGCAATTAGGAGCAGCAAGCACATGCATATTATATTCATCAAAATCATCATGTGTAATAGTAAAATGCAACCCATCAATATAATCCTTAACAAGTGCAAACTTCTCCGATATAGTGTAGTCGGGAGAATTCAAAAAGATAATAGGACTATCATGCGTGGGTGCAATAGCAACAATTTCATGTTTAACATAAGGAACTATAGCAAGTTCATCTCCATCAGCATAATTTATATTGGCATCTTGGCCACAAGCATAGCAAGCATCATCAAAAAGGGATATTTCAAAAAAATCAACAGGGTCATAATAGTTATCCTAGCAATCATCCTTCGGTAAGCACGAAGGGACATTAAACAATGTATGTGTTGGAGGGTTACTCTCATTAGAACGTGGGCACGAGTAGCTAATCCGTTCTTCCTCCTTTTGTTCTTCGCTCTCCTCATCATCTTTTTCATCCAATGAGCTCACAGTTTCATCAATTTCGCCTTCCATAGACTCCTGCAAAATATTAGTCTCTTCTTGGACAGCGGAGATTTTCTCAATAAAATCATCAATATCGGAGTTGAATTTATAATTCTCATAGCAATATTTAAGGATAGCTAAATTTTCAGGTCTATAAACCGAATCATCAAAATTTTCACACTCTTTAAACAAAGATTCAATTTCATAAGCACCCATAAAAGCAACAAAATCTTCTATTTGTTCCACATTATAGTAATCATATATACCATTAGCATAAGAAGCCAAGGTTTTATCATCATTAAATTTGCATGAAAAGGGAAGGTGTGAAGCCTTCATCCTAGAGAAACAAGTATAATCATATCTCAAGCAAAGTTGTCGAGCATACCAATGCAACATATGAATTTGATCCCATAATAGTTTCCCTTTTTGTGTCAAGCGATAATCCCTAAAGTATTCATGTTGATCCAACGTGTCTCCCATTATATAATTGAATGGGGTTTTCTCAGGATTATCAAAGTAGTACATGATATCTTTCACATAATGAGCATCGAGGGTTTTAGGAGGTTCCTCATCTCCTTGAGTAGCAACTAAACCTAATTTTTTTTGGTATTTCGTGTTCCATATCCATAACTAAAGATAGAGAACAACTTAGAACAGCAAATAAAAATTACTTAGTGATAAAGCAAACAAGCACACACGAGAATATTCACCCCACGCTATTGCTCCCCGGCAACGGCGCCAGAAAAAGGTCTTGATAACCCACAAGTATAGGGGATCGCAACAGTTTTCAATAGGTAAGAGTGTCGAACCCAACGAGGAGCTAAAGGTAGAACAAATATTCCCTCAAGTTCTATCGACCACTGATACAACTCTACGAATGCTTGACGTTCGCTTTACCTAAAACAAGTATGAAACTAGAAGTACTTTGTAGGTGTTTTTGGATAGGTTTGCAAGATAATAAAGAGCACATAAATAAAAAGTAGGGGCTGTTTAGATAAAGACACAATAAAGTAAATATAGCTAGTGTGGAAAAGTGGTGGTAGGAGTTGTGAAATTGTCCCTAAGCAATTAACTACTTACTAGACCGATAGCAAGTTTTATGTGGGAGAGGCCATTGCTAGCATGTCATCCCTGACTTGGAATTCTCTGCACTTATGATTGGAACTATTAGCAAGCATCCGCAACTACTAACGTTCATTAAGGTAAAACCCAACCATAGCATTAAGATATATTGGTCCCCCTTCAATCCCGTATGCATCAATTTCTATGCTAGGTTGAAGCTTCTGTCACTCTTGCCCTCCAATACATAGTCCTATCATCATACAACTAACCCTATGGTGTGATCCACGCGCGCGCTCATATGATGGGCACCAAAGGACAGCAACATAACCACAAGCAAATTAAATCAATCATAGCAATTCATCAACCACCGATAGGACAATGAAAATCTACTCAGACATCATAGGATGGCAACACATCATTGGATAATAATATGAAGCATAAATCATCATGTTCAAGTAGAGGGTACAGAGGGTTGCGGGAGAGTGGACCGTTGTAGATAGAGGGGGGAAGGTGATGGAGATGTTGGTGAAGATGGCGGAGGTGTTGGTGAAGATCACCGTGATGATGGTGGTGGCCACGGCAGCGTTCCGGCGCCAACGAAAGAGAAGGGGAGAGGGGGGCCCTTCTTCTTCTTCCTTGACCTCCTCACTAGATGGGAGAAGGGTTTCCCCTCTGGTCCTTGGCCTCCATGGCATGGGAGGGGCAAGAGCCCCTCCTAGATTGGATCTGTCTCTCTATCTCTCTCTGTTTCTGCGCTCTCTCTGCCTGCCCTTTCACTGTTTCGTATATATATGGACATCCGTAACTCCGATTGGACTGAAACCTTCACCGAGATTTTTTCTTGAAAATTAGCTTTCTTGCGGCAAAAGAATAGCAGCAACCGTGTTACGAGGGCCCCACAAGGGTCAAAGGCGCGACCAGGGGGTGGGGCGCGCCCCCTGCCTCGTGCCCCCCTCGAGAATCGTCTCGCATGGATTTTTCTTCCCATATTCTCCAAATATTCCAAAAATATTCTCCGTCCGTTTTTATCCCGTTTGGATTCCGTTTGATATGGGTTTTCTATGAAACATAAAACATGCAACAAATAGGAACTGGCATTGGGCACTGGATCAATATGTTAGTCCCAAAAATAGTATAAAAAGTTGCCAAAAGCATATGAAAGTTGAATAATATTGGCATGGAACAATCAAAAATTATAGATACGATGGAGACGTATCAATCCCCAAGCTTAATTCATGCTCGTCCTCAAGTAGGTAAATGATAAAAGAAAGAATTTATGAAGTGTGAATGCTAGCATGTGCACAAGTTTGATCAATCGTAATTTCAATCACCTTTTCTAGCATCATTATATATCATAATAGTAGCTCAACTCATAGGACTTCTCATGATCAAGTACCAAGCTATTCACATGTTAAAGTATAGATCATAAACTTTCTTGAAAACTAACAAACGGTGTTATTAGTCATCAAATAATTACAATTCATCTTATTTTCAGGAAGGGTCTATGTTAGAGCTTTGATTCAGCAAACTTCACATATTCAACTATCATTTAGTCTTTCACAATTGCTAACACTCACGTGATATTTATGGGTTCAAAGTTTTAATCAGACTCAGAGAAAGATAGGGGCTTATAGATTCACCTCCCAACCTTTTACCTCAAGGGTAATGTCAACAATAATAGTTCATGATGCCTTACATCCAATTGGATATGTATATCAGGATCTTTCCAACACAATGTGCTTGCCAAAGGATAAAATGTAAAAAGGAAAGGTGAAGATCACCATGACTCTTGCATAAGGTATAAGACAAGAATAAAAGATAGGCCCTTCGCAGAGGGAAGCAGAGGTTGTCATGCGCTTTTATAGTTGGATGCACAAAATCTTAATGCGAAAGAACATCACTTTATATTGCCACTTGTGATAGGGACCTTTATTAGGCAGCTCGTCGCTTTTATTGCTTCCAGATCACAAGATCGTATAAAGCTTATTTTCTCCACACTAATAGATCATACATATTTAGAGAGCAATTTTCATTGCATGCACCGATGACAACTTGTTTGAAGGATCTTACTCAATCCATAGGTAGGTATGGTGGACTCTCATGGCAATACTGGTTTAAGGGATGTTTGTAAGCACAAGTAGCATCTCTACTTGGTGCAAAGAATTTGGCTAGCATGAGGGGGAAAGGCAAGCTCAGCATGTTGAATGATCCATGACAATATACTTTATTTCAGATATAAGAAAACATAACCCATTGCGTTGTCTCCCTTGTCCAACATCAACCTTTTAACATGTCATATTTTAATGAGTGCTCACAATTACAAAAGATGTCCAAGATAGTATATTTATATGTGAAATCTCTCTTCCCTCAATATTCTTTCATGAATTGTTCAAGTGACCAATACAATGTTTGCTAACCTTCAATAAATTTACCACCTCTGCTTCTTATATGTGAAGTCATTACTCCCCATGGGATATATGTGAAGCACACGAGTAAATGGCAAACTACTCCAAAAAGATATAAGTGAAGATCAATGAGTAGTTAAATAATTATTTAGCTATGTGAAGACTCTCCCATTTAAGGATTTCAGATCTTGAGATATTATTCAAACATCAAGCAAAACAAAATAAAACGACAATTCATGGATAGCACTCATCATGTGAAGAAGCAAAAACTTAGGATCAACTGATACTAACCGATAGTTGTCGAAGAAGAAATGTGGGATGCCAACCGGGGCATCCCCAAGCTTAAACGCTTGAGACTTCTTGAAATATTATCTTGGGATGCCTTGGGCATCCCCAATATTGAGCTTCTGTGTCTCCTTAATTCCTCTCATATCACGGCCTGCCTAAATCTCAAAAGTTTCATCCACACAAAACTCAACAAGGACTTGTGAGATAAGTTAGTATAAACCAATGCAAAAACCTTATCATAATCTACTGTAGAAAATCACTAAAATTATTATTAAACATTGCATACTAAATGCCTCTGCATATTTAATAGTCCTATCCTCAAATAGAATCATTAAACAAGCAAACATATGCAGACAATGCAAACATAACAGCAATCTGCCTAAACAGGACAGTCTGTAAAGAATGCAGCAAGATCCATACTTCCCTAGCTCCAACAATTATGAAATAAAATTCCCACTGTAGTAAATTTATAATATCTTATTATGCAAAAGGTTTCAACATTTTGTCACATTCTGAATTTTCTAGGGAATTTTTGCAACAGCGGTAAACTTTCTGTTTTCAAACAGCAACATGTAGACTTGTAAAATAGGCATAGTAAAGGCTATCAATGCCACTTTTATTGAAATAAAATATGCAAAAAATTGTACTAAATAACATCAATAAAATCCTAACAAAATAAATTGACGATCCAAGCAAAACACATATCATGTGGTGAATAAAAATATAGCTCCAAGTAAAGTTACTGATGAACGAAGACGAAAGAGGGGATGCCTTCCGGGGCATCCCCAAGCTTAGGATCTTGGTTATCCTTTAATATTACCTTGGGGTTCCTTGGGAATACCCAAGATTAGGCTCTTGCCACTCCTTATTCCATAGTCCATCGAATCTTTACCCAAAACTTGAAAACTTCACAACACAAAACTTAACAGAAAACACGTGAGCTCCGTTAGTAAAAGAAAACAAACACCACTTCAAGGTACTGTAATTAACTCATTCTTTATTTATATTGGTATTAAACCTAATGTATTCCAACTTTTATATGGTTCATAAACTCTATTACTAGCCATAGATTCATCAAAATAAGCAAACAACACACGAAAAACAGAATCTGACAAAAACTGAACAGTCTGTAGTAATCTGTAGGTTTCGAATACTTCTGGAACCCCGAAAATTCTAAACTAAACTTCTGGACGTGAGGAATTTATCTATTAATCATATTAAAAAATAATTAACTAAATATCACTCTCCATTAAAAAATGGCAGAAAATCTCGTGAGCGCTAAAGTTTCTGTTTTTTACAGCAAGATCGCAAAGACTTTCCCCAAGTCTTCCCAAAGGTTCTACTTGGCACAAACACTAATTAAAAGCATAAAACCACATCTAAACAGAGGCTAGATGAATTACTTATTATTAAACAGGATCAAAAATCAAAGAACAAAAATAAAATTGGGTTGCCTCCCAACAAGCGCTATCGTTTAACGCCCCTAGCTAGGCATGATGATTTCAATGATGCTCACATAAAAGATAAAAATTGAAACTAAAGAGAGCATCATGAAGAAGATGACTAGGACATTTAAGTATAACCCAATTCCTATGCATAGGTATTTTGTAAGCAAACAATTTATGGGAACAATAATCAACTTGCATAGGAAGGTGAAACAAGCAAATCTTCAAGATTTTCAACACATCGAGAGGAAACTTGATATTATTGCAATTCCTACAAGCATATGTTCCTCCCTCAAATAATTTTCAGTAGAATCATGAATGAATTCAACAATATAACCATCACATAAAGCATTCTTTTCATGATCTACAAGCATAGAAAATTTACTATTCTCCTCATAAGCAAAATTCTTCTCATTCGGAATAGTGGGAGTATCATAAGAAACTCGAATACTATAAATTGTTTCCATATTAAAAGAGTAGTGTTCAGAAAGAGGGTAATCAAATCATGACAAGTTTTATAAATATAATCATTACTACTTTTATAGCATAAGTGTCATCACAATAGTCATCATAAGTAGCAACTTTGTTCTCATCATAATCAATTGAAACCTCTTCCAAGATAGTGGAATCATTACTAGATAAAGTCATGACCTCTGCAAATACACTTTCGTCAATATAATCATCATAAATAGGAGGCATGCTTTCATCATAATAAATTTTCTCATCAAAACTTGGGGGACAAAAAATATCATCTTCATCAAACATAGCTTCCCCAAGCTTGTGGCTTTGCATATCATTAGCATCATGGATATTCAAAGAATTCATACTAACATCATTGCAATCATGCTCATCATCTAAAGATTTAGTGCCAAACATTTTAATACATTCTTCTTCTAACACTTTGAAACAATTATCGGAATCCTTATTTTCAGGAAAGATATTAAAAAGATGAAGCATATGAGGTACCCTCAATTACATTTTTTGTAATTTTCTTTTATAGACTAAACTAGTGATAAAACAAGAAACTAAAAGATTCGATTGCAAGATCTAAACATATACCTTAAAGCGCTAACCTCCTCGGCAATGGCGCGAGAAAAGAGCTTGATGTCTACTACACAACCTTCTTCTTGTAGACGTTGTTGGGCCTCCAAGTGTAGAGGTTTGTAGGACAGTAGCAAATTTCCCTCAAGTGGATGACCTAAGGTTTATCAATCCGTGGGAGGTGTAGGATGAAGATGGTCTCTCTCAAGCAACCCTGCAAGCAAATAACAAAGAGTCGCTTGTGTCCACAACACACCCAATACAATGGTAAATTGTATAGGTGCACTAGTTCGGCGAAGAGATGGTGATACAAGTGCAATATGGATAGTAGATATAGGTTTTTGTAATATGAAAACATAAAAACAGCAAGGTAACAAATGATAAAAGTGAGTGAAAACGGTAGTGAAATGCTAGGAAACAAGGCCTAGGGTTAATACTTTCACTAGTGCAAGTTCTCTCAACAATAATAACATAATTTGATCATATAACTATCCCTCAACATGCAAGAAAGAGTCACTCCAAAGTCACTAATAGCGGGGAACAAATGAAGAGATTATTGTAGGGTACAAAACCACCTCAAAGTTATCCTTTCTGATCGATCTATTCAAGCGTCCGTAGTAAAATAACACGAAGCTATTCTTTCCGTTCAATCTATCATAGAGTTCGTACTAGAATAACACCTTAAGACATAAATCAACCAAAACCCTAATGTCACCTAGATATTCCAATGTCACCTCAAGTATCCATGGGTATGATTATACGACACACATCACACAATCTCATATTCATCTATTCAACCAACACAAAGAACTTCACAGAGTGCCCCAATGTTTCTACCGGAGAGTCAAGACGAAAACGTGTGCCAACCCTTATGCATAAGTTCACGAGGTCACGAAACTCGCAAGTTGATCACCAAAACATACATCAAGTGGATCATGTGATATCCCATTGTCACCACAGATAAGCACATGCAAGACATACATCAAGTGTTCTAAAATCCTTAAAGACTCAATCTGATAAGATAACTTCGAAAGGAAAACTCAATTCATCACAAGAGAGTAGAGGGGGGAGAAACATTATAAGATCCAAATATAATTGCAAAGCTCGCGATACATCAAGATCGTGCCGACTCAAGAACACGAGAGAGAGAGAGAGAGAGAGACAGAGAGAGAGAGAGAGAGATCAAACACATAGCTACTGGTACATACCCTCAGCCCCGAGGGAGAACTACTCCCTCCTCGTCATGGAGAGCGCCGGGATGATGAAGATGGCCACCGAAGAGGGATTCCCCCCTCCAGCAGGGTGCCGGAATGGGTCTAGATTGGTTTTCGGTGGCTACGGAGGCTTTTGGCGGTGGACTCCCGATCTATTCTGCTCCCCGATGTTTTTAGCGTATATGGACATCTATAGGCGAAAGAAGTCGGTCAGGGGAGCCACGAGGGGCCCACGAGGGTGGGGTCGCTCCCAGGGGGTAGGGCGCACCTCCCTACCTCGTGGCTTCCTTGAAGCTTCCCTGACGTCCACTCCAAGTCTCCTGGATTGCTTTCATGCCAAAAATAACTATCCCGAAGGTTTCATTCTGTTTGGACTCCATTTGATATTCCTTTTCTTCGAAACACTGAAATAGGCAAGAAAACAACAATTTGGGTTGGGCCACCGGTTAATAGGTTAGTCCCAAAAATAATATAAAAGTGTTTAGTAAAGCCCATAAACATCCAAAACAGATAATATAATAGCATGAATACTTCATAAATTATAGATACGTTGGAGACGTATCATCACATGACGTCTATTAAGCTTCAACTGATGCATACGACGCAGAACTCCCATACTATGCCCACGTGATGATTAGTGATATCACGCCAGAGGCCCCTCGGATCAAATATCCAAACCGTTAGTGTGTTGGTAGTGCGGTCACGAGCAGACACTCACGAAATATGTGACCCCGTCGCCCCGTCTCGAGGACTTGCAGCGAGGGCTAAGAGTGCCCGGCCACGCCTTGTATTCAGCTCTCGGGTATCCTCCAGGTCAACCCGTCTCCACATCACTCGTGGGTACCCCTCAGGGTCGACCCGCCTTTCCAAGTAACAGTTGTAAAGTCCAAGTATCCGTGTGTCCAAACATCAAGGGGAAAACCCGAGGAATCATCCTCGATGAATTCCACTCGATGTAATCATCAAGGTGAATGTAAGAGGAACCACCCACGAGGTTCACACTTGAGGGGTTGCACTACAGAGTCGTATCGGGAGTGGTTAAGGAGGAATCTGTAACACCCACGATGCGGCTATATCTCCCACGTGTCGGAGCACGACTTAGAGGCATAACCGCATTGTAGGCATGTCGCAAGAGGGGTAATCTTTACACATCCCATGTACTGAATAAGAAAGAGGTACATAGTTGGCTTACAATCGCCACTTCAGACAATACATAAATATAGCATTACAACATCCAGATACAATCAAGGTCCGACTACGGAACCAAAATAAAGAAAACC
This sequence comes from Triticum dicoccoides, assembly GCF_002162155.2. Lineage (NCBI taxonomy): Eukaryota > Viridiplantae > Streptophyta > Magnoliopsida > Poales > Poaceae > Triticum > Triticum dicoccoides. Next base: position 386,676,116 of record NC_041388.1, read on the forward strand.
CCAAATGCATAAGATCCCCGATCGCCCCAACTGGGCTCCACTACTAATCATCTGGAGAAGAAACGTAGTAACGTCCTGAGTCCTCATCGAACTCCCACTTGAGTTCAGTCGCATCTCCTGGAATGGCATCATCGACACCCGCATCTGGTTTTGGAAGTAATCTATGAGTCACGGGGACTCAGCAATCTCACACCCTCGCGATCAAGACTATTTAAGCTTATGGGTAGGCAAAGGTATGAGGTGGAGCTGTAGCAAGCACTAGCATATATGGTGGCTAACTTACGTAAATGAGAGCGAGAAGAGAAGGCAAAGCACGTTCGAGAATCTATGATCAAGAAGTGATCCTAGAACTACTTACGTTCAAGCATAACACGAGACCGTGTTCACTTCCCGGACTCCGCCGAAAAGAGATCATCACGGCTACACACGCTGTTGATCCATTTTAATTAAGTTAAGTTCAGGTTTTCTATAACCAGATATTAACAAATTCCCATCTGCCCATAACTGCGGGCATGGCTTTCAAAAGTTCAAATCGCTGCAAGGGAGTCCCAACTTAGCCCATCACAAGCTCTCATGGTCAACGAAGGATATTCCTTCTCCCAGGACGACCCGATCAGACTCGGAATCCCGGTTACAAGACATTTCGACAATGGTAAAACAAGACCAGCAAAGCCACCCGAATGTGCCACCAAATCCCGATAGGAGCTGCACATATCTTATTCTCAGGGCACACCGGATGGGAAAGATGTCGGGTTGGCATAGACCCTGGTTGCCCAGGGGGCGCCGGACATCGCCCAGTTTGGACCAACACTTAGAGAAGCACTGGCCCGGGGGGTTAAAATAAAGATGACCCTTGAGTCCACGAAACCCAAGGGAAAAAGGCTAGGTGGCAAATGGTAAAACCAAGGTTGGGCCTTGCTGGAGGAGTTTTATTCAAGGCGAACTGTCAAGGGGTTCCCATAATAACCCAACCGTGTAAGGAACGCAAAATCAAGGAACATAACACCGGTATGACGGAAACTAGGGCGGCAAGAGTGGAACAAAACACCAGGCATAAGGCCGAGCCTTCAACCCTTTACCAAGTATATAGATGCATTAAAGTAAACAAGATATGATAATGATATCCCAACAATAAACATGTTCCAACAAGGAACAAACTCCAATCTTCACCTGCAACTAGCAACGCTATAAGAGGGGCTGAGCAAAGTGGTAACATAGCCAAACAATGGTTTGATAGGACAAGGTGGGTTAGAGGATTGACATGGCAATATGGGAGGCATGAAAAGCATGTGTTAGGTATCGCGGCATAGGCATAGCAAAAGAGCTAGCAACTAGCAAGCAAAGATAGAAGTGATTTCGAGGTTATGGTCATCTTGCCTGCAAAGTTCTCCGAGTTGACGTAAGCTTGATCCTCGTAAGCATACACAACGGTTTCCTCGATCACGTACTCGTCTCCCGGCTCTAACCAACGCAAGAACAAAAGCAAAGGGAACCATGATCAAAGATGGTGCAATGCGCAAGCAACATGATGCAAAACATGGCATGATATGCGGGATGTGATATGCAATGCATATGCGTGCTCCGGAGGGAAAAGATTGAACCAGGCCCCAACTTGGCAAACCAAGAGCGCCTCTGGAAAGATGAGTTGATTTCGGTCTAAATCGATATAAAGATCACCGAAATCAGATGCACGGTTTGCAAATGGCAAGCAAAACAATAATGGCACTATCCTGCGATTAACAGCACGATGCCAACTAAAATGCATCAAGAAACTAAGCTACTACACTCTAACATAGCAACAAAGCACATGGCAGTGATTCACTCAAGATGCTTGACAAAAGATGAGCACTAAGCTATGGCTAAATCACACAATAGCAGGCTCAAACAAGCATGGCAAAAGTGCAAAAGATATCAGGTTCACAGACTTAGTGAAAATAACATGCCAGGAATTAACATCAGGAGGTAATGTTTAGAGCAATAAAACAACATGCTACAGGATCAGATCATGGCAAAGCAAGCCATGGCATGAATCTAATCAAAGCATATAACAAAAGTCCCTTACTGACCATAAGCCAAAAATGATCAGAAGATATGATGGCACCCATGTAAACATAGTAAGTTTCATTAACAGATTCAGACTTAGCAGAAAAACTGGGCATGGCATAAACAGAGTTACGTAGGCATGTTTGTGAGCTCGATGCACTCACCACAAGGCATTGCATGACAAACTAAGTGTACACCCAGCAAGAAGACATGATCAAATAGCTAACCATGGCAAGTACCACCTCATAGCATGCAAGTATCAACTAAAACAACCTCGGCAAAATTGATTAACACGTAAACAATCTGCCAGGAACATTTTATCGCAAAAGTAGAGCAAGATTGAGTCATGCTAGGGTACTCCATAATTGCAAACAAAGACATGAATGGATAGAGCATAACAATATCTCAAAATCATCCTTACTGAACATGCTCAAAAGAGGCATGGATCACTCTGTAGCAACATGAATACATGGCATAAAAATAACATCAGGGAAATGACAGAAAAATTCTAAGTCCCTGAAATCAGCAACATCACGAGAGCTCCTTTGCATGCTTGTGCTAGTCACCAAATTTATCAAAAAAATACATGGCATACACCCCTGTAAAGATGGCATGGCATAGCCCAAAACACATGTACGGCTCAAGTTCATAGGAGGCACACATTAAACATGTCAAAAATGACAAATGTCCATAATCTGTTAAGAAACTGGAACTAACATTATATAGCACTCTTGCAATAGCATTTTAGGCATCAAGATGGACTCAAACAAGCATGGTGCAATGGAATGAAATGAAGAGCACATCCAGGCGAACAATTCGATATATCACACGCGCAAAACAGAGCTACGGATGCAGAGATACAACATGATGAAGAATGCCTAAAACATGAACAGGGACGAGGACTTAGAGAAATTAGACCTCTCCGGCCAGATCTAGGGTTTCCGGGGCACGTGGATCGAGGTGGCAGTGCGAGCTCGCCGGAGAACCGGCCGGAGCAGGGGGGAAGGCGGCGGCCGGGCTCGGGGTCGCCGGATCCGGTTGCTCCTCGACCGGATCTGGCTGGAGCCGAAGAGGGCGAGGCGGCGAGGTGGCGGAAGTGGCCGGCGTCGAGGGATCCGCGGTGGCGTTGAGGCGGCGGGGCGGCGGGGAGCAGTCGGTGGCGGCGCGGGAGGCGGCGCGCCTCGGGCGCGGTCGGTCGGCATCGCGGGCCGGGGGGCGACCTGTGCCACGGCGGGCCGGCGCGGACGCGGTGATGTGGGCGCGGGCGGCGGTGACATGTCGAGCGGGGATTGACTGTCGTGGACGAGGTGGACGTGTCCGGCCGGATCAGACGTGTCCGGCGGCGCGGGGTGGAAGAAGGCTAGGATTTGGACCCGAATTTTTGGAAGGGAAGGCCTATTTATAGATAGAGGGAGCTAGGAGAGTCCAAATGAGGTGCGGTTTTCGGCCACGCGATCATGATCAAATGACCGAGAGGATGGAGGGGGTTTTGGTGGGTTTTGGGCCACTTTGGAGGGGTGTTGGGCTGCAACACACACGAGGCCTTTATGGTTCCTCGGTTAACCGTTGGAGTATCAAACGAAGTCCAAATGGCACGAAACTTGACAGGTAGTCTTCCAGTAGTATAGAGAGGCTGCTTGGCAAGTCTCGGTACAAACCGAGAACATTTAACACCCGCGCACGAAAAGAGACAAAAGGGGACACTGGAGGACGTAGGAGTACCGAAATGCAAAACGGACAACGGGGAAAATGCTCGGTTGCATGAGACGAGCACGTATGCAAATGCGATGCACATGATGACATGATATGAGATGCATGACATGGACAAAATGCAAAACAAAGACAAAACCCAACCACGAGGGAATATCATAATTTAGTGCCGAAAATGGCAAGAGTTGGAATACAAATATGGCAAGTTACATACGGGGCATTACAACACTCCACCACTATGAAAGGATCTCGTCCCGAGATCTAGGACTGGAAAAACTCTGGATATTCGGAACGGAGGTGGTCCTCGCGTTCCCAGGTGGCTTCACGGTCGGAATGATGTGACCACTTCACTTTCAGGAATTTGATAGACTTGTTGCGAGTCTTGCGCTCAGTTTCTTCAAGAATAGCAACGGGATGCTCATGATAAGAAAGGTCTTCTTGGAGATCAATCTCTTCGAAGTTGATGCTGCAATCAGGAGTCTTGAAACACTTGCGAAGCTCAGACACGTGAAACACGTCATGCACGTTTGCAAAGTTGGATGGAAGCTCAAGTTGATAGGCAAGATCGCCTCTTTTGCCAATGATCTTGAAAGGACCCATGTATCTAGGGGCAAGCTTCCCTTTGATACCGAAGTGACAAGTACCTTTCATTGGAGAGACGTGAAGGTAGACATGATCTCCGATCTCGAAAGCCAAGTCATGATGCTTGCTATCATAGTAACTCTTCTGGCGCGATTGCGCGGCTTTGAGATTTTCACGAATGACTTTGCACATTTCTTCAGCCTCTCTGATCAAGTCATTGCCAACAAGTTGGCGTTCACCAGTCTCTGACCAGTTAAGAGGAGTACGACACTTTCTGCCATAGAGAATCTCGAATGGGGCCTTGCCCGAACTCGCTTGGAAGCTGTTGTTGTAGGAGAACTAGGCATATGGAAGACAATATTCTCACTTCATACCGAAAGAAATGACACATGCCATGAGCATATCTTCAAGAATTTGATTGACTCTCTTGACTTGGCCACTAGTTTGAGGATGAAAGGCTGTGCTGAAGCAAATATTGGTGCCCATAGCCTTCTGAAAGGAATCCCAGAACTTAGAGGTAAAGATGCTTCCATGATATGAAGATATGAACTACGGAATGCTGTGCAAAGAGACAATCCTGGAGGTATATAGCTCTGCCAACTGAGCTGTTGTGATAGATTCTTTGATAGGAAGAAAATGGGCCACTTTAGTGAGCTTGTCGATGACAACGAAGATAGCATCATTGCCACGCTTGGACTTGGGAAATCCAGTCACGAAGTCCATCTCAATATGGTCAAACTTCCATTCTGGGATGGCAAGAGGTTGGAGGAGACCAGTTGGCCGTTGGTGTTCTGCTTTCACTCTTCTGCAGGCATCACATTCATTCACGAACTGAGCAATCTCGCGCTTCATTCGAGTCCACCAATACAACTGCTTGAGGTCATGGTACATCTTTGTACTTCCAGGATGAATAGACAGGAGTGAATTGTAGCCTCGTTCATAATGACTTTACGAAGGTCACCCTTAGGAACAACAATGCGATCCTCGAAGAATAGAGTATCCTTGTGATCAAGGCGATAGCACCTGTACTTGGGTTGGCTCTTGGCAATCCCAATCTTCACCTTCTTCGCCATAGCATCAAGAAGTTGAGCCTCACGAATCTAATCTTCCAAACTAGGAGAGACTTGGAGGTTGGCAAGGAATCCTTGAGGAACAACTTGGAGATTAAGTTTGCGGAAAGCTTCACAAAGATCCGGTTGGAAGGGCTTGAGAATCAAGCTGTTGCAGTAAGCCTTCCTGCTCAAAGCGTTAGCAATGACATTGGCCTTGCCCGGAGTATATTGAATACTCGGATTATACTCTTGAATCATCTCGACCCAATGAGTTTGCCTAAGGTTGAGGTTGGGCTGAGTGAAGATGTACTTGAGACTCTTATGATCAATGAAGATGTCCACTTTTCTTCCCAACAAGAGATGTCTCCATGTTAAAAGAGCATGGACAACTGCCGCCAACTCGAGGTCATGAGTGGGGTAGTTCTTTTCGTTGGGATTCAACTGGCGAGAGGTATAGGCCACAACTTTATTCTCTTGCATTAACACAGCACTGAGACCTTGAAGGGAAGCATCATAGAAAACCTCAAATGGTTTGGATTCATCAGGAGGAGTCAGAACTGGAGCTGTGACTAACTTCTCTTTGAGGGTGTTGAAAGCGATGTCACATTCAGGCGTCCAGACATACTTCACATGCTTCTGGAGGAGGTTGGAAAGAGGCTTCGCGATCTTAGAGAAATTCTCAACGAACCTTCGACAGTAGCTTGCAAGCCCAAGGAAACTGCGGAGTTGCTTCACATTCTGAGGCAGTTCCCAATTCACAATTGCAGACACCTTCTCAGGATTAACAGCTATGCCCTTGGAGGAGATGATATGCCCAAGGTAGAGAACCTCATCGACCCAAAATTCGCACTTTGAAAACTTCGCATAGAACTAATGTTCTCTGAGTTTGTCCAGCACCAATGTCAAGTGCTTGGCATGATCCTCCTTGTTCTTGGAAAAGACCAAAATGCCATCGAGATAGACCAAGACGAAGTCATTTGTATAGGGGTTGAAGATGAAGTTCATCATGCGAGAAATGTTGGAGGAGCGTTGACAAGGCTGAAAGACATGACAGTGTATTCATATGAACCATAGCTTGTTCTGAATGCTGTCTTGGGGATGTCTTGTTCACGAATGCAAATATGATGATAGCCCACACAAAGGTCAAGCTTGGAGAATACTTGAGCACCTTTGAGTTGTTCGAATAGCTCATTGATGTTGGGAAGTGGATACTTGTTCTTTATGGTCTTCTTGTTCAATGGACGATAGTCGACACAAAGTCAGTCCGTTCCATCCTTCTTCTTGACAAAAAGAACATCACAACCCCATGGAGAAGAACTTGGTCGGATGAGACCCATACGCTCTTGTATATCGAGTTGTTTCTTCAGCTCCTTCAACTCTTCAGGTCCAAGCTTGTAAGGACGTTTGCAAACAGGTTCCGTGCCAGGCTCAAGATCAATGACGAATTCAACTGGCCGGTGACGAGGCATTCTTGGAAGCTCTTCTGGAAAGACGTCTCAATATTCGCAAATGACTGGAATCTGAGAGATGGCATTCAACTCACCCTTCTCATTGAGAGAAAACAGTCGAATGGTATCATCACGAGTGGCAAAGACGATCAGACGAGTGTGTCAATTGAATCTGCCTGGCAGCACAATCAAGCTGAGCCTTGTTCTTAGAAAGCCAGTCCATGCCGAGAATTAGATCAATATCTGAGTTACTAAGGACCATTGGAGAGGACAGAAATTTATAATCTCCCATCTTGATAGAAACATCTGGAGCCATCATTTTGGTGTTCATGAACAAACCCAGAGAGGAAACCGCTATCGGCTTAGGCAAATTGACAGTATGCAAATCGTGCATGGATGCAAAAGGCTTTGATATGAATGACAAAGATGCACCAGTATCAAAAAGAACTCTTGCAGGAATATCATTAATAGGAAGGTTACCCATGATCACTTCTGAAGAGTCCTCTGCCTAAGCTGCGTTCATCATGTTGACCTTTGCAGACTTGGGATTATGCTTGACCACTGCATTGCTGGAAGATCTCACAGGAGGAGGCGGAAGACGCCTCTGGTTGAAGCATTTGTTTGCATAGTGACCTTTCTGCTGACACTTGTTGCACGTAACCTCTGAGAGCGGACGGTGATACGGAGCACTTGATCTTGGAGCATGAGACGAAGCCTTGTTCTGAAAGCCTGGGTTGGGTGGGTGGGAAGATCCATTGCCACCTTTGCTCTTCTGCTGATAAGGCTGGCAGAACGGAGGAGGAGGAGGCAACCAATACTTTTGCTGCTTAGCTGCCACTTGAGTTGAAGAAGAAGGAGTTGCATCCCTGACTCTCTTCTTGGAAGCATCACACTTGAGCTGAGCAGCTTCTTGCTTTAATGCCATATTGTACAACTCATCATACTTTTTTTGGCTCAAAAAGCACAAGGGCTAGTTGCAGATCTTCTCTGAGGCCACCTCTGAACTGATAAATCATGCTCTTCTCGTCAGGGACGTCTTGCTTGGCGAAGCGAGCGAGCTTCTGGAACATGATGTTGTATTGGTAAACAGACAAGCTGCCCTGCTTCAGATTGCGGAACTCCTCACGCTTGCTCTCAACAACACTCTGAGGAATGTGGTGAGCTCTGAAGTCTTGGAGGAAATCATCCCAGGTAATCACACGACCTCCTCTGGAATCTTTGTATTGTTGATACCACTCAGCAGCTTGGTCTTTGAGTTGGAATGAAGCAGACTTGACAAAGTCCTCAGGCCTGACGTTGCTGCACTCAAAATGTTTGCATATATCCACGAGCCAATCATCAGCGTATGTGGCCTCGACACAGTTAATGAAGGTCTTTGGCTGGTTTGCAAGGAACTGGTTGAGGGTAGCAAACTGAGTTTGATTATTGCCATTGCCTTGATTTCCTTGGTTGCGCTCTTGCAAGAGTTGCATAATCAACTATGTGTTGGCGTTGGTAGCGGCCATCACAGCTTGCCATGCCTCCGAAGGTGGAGGTGGTGGCGGTGGTTCCGGATTCTGATGCGTTGGAGGAGCCATCCTGAAGAGGGTGACATCTGTTAGCATCTTGAAAGACATATACTCAAGCTGAATCAAATGGATCGAAATTGCAACATATAGCCTTAACATTCGAACAATAATGAACGAATGGATTCCAAATTAAATGGTCACACTTCCATAAATTGAGAAGCCACTTAGATAGCGGTAGACGAATAAAACAACAAGGTACGGACATGAACAAATACTTGGTAAGGATTACCCAATCACAAACCAAATATCTGCGGAAGAAATACTAGAGCTACATGAATTCCCACCTATGAAACTCCCGAAACTTTCCGGTTATGCAATCAGGTGTTGGGGATATAGGGGAAGCATAATATCTCACCCAAAACTAGCAAATCCTACATCCAGCTGTATCCATCCTTCAACACATAACCAAGAAACCTTCGGAAATCATTTACCTCAACCTTCGAAAAGCATCCGTTATATGAGTTATGGCAATACTCCCGAACTCCCGCCCCAGTACTGGGTGGCGCCGAGGTTATCTCACCAACAACTGCATAAAAGAGATTTTCGATGTCGGCGAAACTCAGGTATTCCAGAACTGCAAAGATAAAATTGTGACAACAACACCTCGGAGCTCAACTCCCCAGGACACTACCACAACCCCTAAATGTCAGGAGGCACCAAGAACAATGTTCTCGTCAAAAAACCATCAGAACGATTCCAAGATACCCGCGTGATCCTAAAAAAAATTAGTGAAATTTGAGAAGAGAAGAGTCAAAACTCTATGTCAGGATGCCTCACTAGAGCGACGAAGGGACTGAGGAGTAAAAAGAATCCTACTCTCCGATATATATAATCCTAAAAGACTCAAAACATTTTTCTAGACTCAACAACGCCAGCGATTCGATCAAGCAGGGGGCTCCTAAGTCGGGGAAGGCTCTAATACCAACTTGTAACACCCATGATGCGGCTATATCTCCCACGTGTCGGAGCATGACTTAGAGGCATAACCGCATTGTAGGCATGTCGCAAGAGGGGTAATCTTTACACATCCCATGTACTGAATAAGAAACAGGTACAGAGTTGGCTTACAATCGCCACTTCACACAATACATAAATATAGCATTACAACATCCAGATACAATCAAGGTCCGACTACGGAACCAAAATAAAGACAACCCCAAATGCATAAGATCCCCGATCGCCCCAACTGGGCTCCACTACTAATCGTCTGGAAAAGAAACGTAGTAACGTCCTGAGTCCTCATCGAACTCCCACTTGAGTTCAGTCGCATCTCCTGGAATGGCATCATCGACACCTGCATCTGGTTTTGGAAGTAATCTGTGAGTCACGGGAACTCAGCAATCTCACACTCTCGTGATCAAGACTATTTAAGCTTATGGGTAGGCAAAGGTATGAGGTGGAACTGCAGCAAGCACTAGCATATATGGTGGCTAACTTACGTAAATGAGAGCGAGAAGAGAAGGCAAAGCACGTTCGAGAATCTATGATCAAGAAGTGATCCTATAACTACTTACATTCAAGCATAACACGAGACCGTGTTCACTTCCCGGACTCCACAGAAAAGAGACCATCACGGCTACACACGCTGTTGATCCATTTTAATTAAGTTAAGTTCAGGTTTTCTACAACCGGATATTAAAAAATTCCCATCTGCCCATAACCGCGGGCACGGCTTTCGAAAGTTCAAATCCCTGCAGGGGAGTCTCAACCTAGCCCATCACAAGCTCTCACGGTCAGCGAAGGATATTCCTTCTCCCAGGACGACCCGATCAGACTCGGAATCCCGGTTACAAGACATTTCGACAATGGTAAAACAAGACCAGCAAAGCCACCCGAATGTGCCGACAAATCCCAATAGGAGCTGCACATATCTCATTCTTAGGGCACACCGGATGGTCAAGACGTCGGGTTGGCATAGACCCTGGTTGCCCAGGGGGCGCCGAACATCGCCCAGTTTGGACCAACACTTAGAGAAGCACTGGCCCGGGGGGTTAAAATAAAGATGACCCTTGAGTCCGCGAAATCCAAGGGAAAAAGGCTAGGTGGAAAATGGTAAAACCAAGGTTGGGCCTTGCTGGAGGAGTTTTATTCAAGGCAAACTGTCAAGGGGTTCCCATAATAACCCAACCGTGTAAGGAACACAAAATCAAGGAACATAACACCGGTATGACGGAAACTAGGGCGGCAAGAGTGGAACAAAACACCATGCATAAGGCCGAGCCTTCCACCCTTTACCAAGTATATAGATGCATTAAAGTAAACAAGATATAATAATGATATCCCAACAATAAACATGTTCCAACAAGGAACAAACTCCAATCTTCACCTGCAACTAGCAACACTATAAGAGGGGTGAGCAAAGCGGTAACATAGCCAAACAACGGTTTGCTAGGACAAGGTGGGTTAGAGGTTTGACATGGCAATATGGGAGGCATGAAAAGCATGTGGTAGGTATCGCGGCATAGGCATAGCAAAAGAGCGAGCAACTAGTAAGCAAAGATAGAAGTGATTTCGAGGGTATGGTCATCTTGCCTGCAAAGTTCTCCGAGTTGACGTAAGCTTGATCCTCGTAAGTGTACTCAACGGGTTCCTCGATCACGTACTCTTCTCTCGGATCTATCCAAATCAAGAACACAAGCAAATGGAACCACGATCAACTATGGTGCAATGCGCAAGCAACATGATGCAAAACATGGCATGATATGCGGGATGTGATATGCAATGCATATGCATGCTCCGGAAGGAAATGATTGAACCAGGCCTCAACTTGGCAAACTAAGAGCACCGCTGGAAAGATGAGTTGATTTCGGTCGAAATCGATATAAAGATCACCGGAATCGGATGCACGGTTTGCAAATGGCAAGCAAAACAATAATGGCACTATCCTGCGATTAACAACACAATGCCAACTAAAATGCATCAAGAAACTAAGTTACTACACTCTAATATAGCAACAAAGCACATGGCAGTGATCCACTCAAGATGCTTGACAAAAGATGAACACTGAGCTTCGGCTAAATCACACAATAGCAGGCTCAAACAAGCATGGCAAAAGTGCAAAAGATATCAGGTTCACAGACTTGGTGAAAATAACAACATGCCAGGAATTAACATCAGGAGGCAATGTTTAGAGCAATAAAACAACATGCTACAGGATCATATCATGGCAAAGCAAGGCATGGCATGAATCTACTCAAAGCATATAACAAAAGTCACTTACTGACCATAAGCCAAAAAGGATCAGAAGATATGATGGCACCCATAAAACATAGTAAGTTTCGTTAACAGATTCAGACTTAGCAGAAAAACTGGGCATGGCATAAACAGAGTTACGTAGGCATGTTTGCGAGCTCGATGCACTCACCACAAGGCATTGCATGACAAACTAAGCATACACCTAGCAAGAAGACATGATCAAATAGCTAACCATGGCAAGTACCACCTCATATCATGCAAGGATCAATTACAACAACCTCGGCAAAATTGAGTAACATGTAAACAATCTGCCAGGAACATTTTATAGCAAAAGTAGAGCAAGATTGAGTCATGCTAGGGTACTCCATAATTTCAAGCAAAGACATGGATGGATAGAGCATAACAATATCTCAAAATCATCCTTAATGAACATGCTCAAAAGAGGCATGGATCACTCTGTAGCAACATGAATACATGGCATAAAAATAACATCAGGGAAATGACTTAGAAGAATTCTAAGTCCCTGAAATCAGCAACATCACGAGAGCTACTTTGCATGCTTGTCCTAGTCACCACATTGATCATAAAAATACATGGCATACACCCCTGTAAAGATGGCATGGCATGGCCCAAAACACGTGTAGGGCTCAAGTTCATAGGAGGCACACATTAAACATGGCAAAAATGACAAATGTCCATAATCTGTTAAGAAACAGAAACTAACATTATATAGCACTCTTGCAACAACATTTTATGCATCAAGATGGACTCAAACAAGCATGGTGCAATGTAATGAAATGAAGAGCACATCCAGACGAACAATTCGATATATCACACGCGCAAAATGAAACTACGGATGCAAAGATACGACATGATGAAGAATGCTTAAAAAATGAAGAGGGACGATGACTTAGAGAAATTAGACCTCTCCGGCCAGATCTAGGATTTTCAGGGCACGCGGATGGAGGTGGCGGCACGAGCTCGCCGGAGAACCGGCCGGAGCAGCGGGGAAGGCGGTGGCCGGGCTCGGGGTCGCCGGATCCGGTCGCACCTCGACCGGATCTGGCCGGAGCCGAAGAGGGCGAGGCGGCGAGGTGGCGGAAGCGGTCGGCGGCAAGGGATCCGCGGTGGCATCGCGGCGTTGAGGCGGCAGGGCGGCGGTCGGCGACCAAGGCGGCGGGGAGCGGTCGGCGGCG
>NC_041388.1:386689749-386748650 GCF_002162155.2 Triticum dicoccoides
GGGCAGCGGTGACATGTCGAGCGGCGATTGGCTGACGCGGGCGAGGTGGACGTGTCCGGCCGGATCGGACGTGTCCGGTGGCGCGGGGTGGAAGAAGGCTAGGGTTTGGACCCGAATTTTTGGAGGGGAAGGCCTATTTATAGATAGAGGGAGCTAGGAGAGTCCAAATGAGGTGCAGTTTTTGGCCACGCGATCATGATCGAATGACCGAGAGGATGAGGGGGGGGGGTTAGGTGGGTTTTGGGCCACTTTGGAGGGGTGTTAGGCTGCAACACACACGAGGCCTTTATGGTTCCTCAGTTAACCGTTGGAGTATCAAACGAAGTCTAAATGGCACGAAACTTGACAGGTGGTCTACCGGTAGTATACCAAGGCCTCTTGGCAAGTCTCGGTCCAAACCAAGAACGTTTAACACCCGCACACAAAAAGAGACAAAAGGGGACACCGGAGGACGTAGGAGTGCCGAAATGCAAAACGGACAATGGGGAAAATGCTCGGATCCATGAGACGAGCACGTATGCAAATGCGATGCACATGATGACATGATATGAGATGCATGACATGGACAAAATGCAAAACAAAGAAAAACCCAACCACGAGGGAATATCATAACTTAGTGCCGAAAATGGCAAGAGTTGGAATACAAATATGGCAAGTTACATACGGGCGTTACATAATCACCCTTGATGACCACGACCAAATAGCTACACTGCAGGGTTAACATCAGAAGTGTTGTCGAGGTACCACCCTTGGCACTCGATTATAACTCTGCAGAGTCGTACAACTAAGGGGGGTGATGTGCGGTGTCGGGTCCTGGTCGTCGATCGCGTTGATCGAGTCATCAAACATAAAGCGGGGCAACTGGGACAAGATGGGGGTCACTGATGGATCTCTAACCAGCCTATACTAAGCAGTTTAGAATAAGCAGGTAAGGTATGAAAGAAGGTAGCAAAAACAGGCTATGCATCAGAATAGGAGCAATCAATTATAGTAGCAAAAACTAATGCAAGCATGAGAGAATGGAATGGGCAATATCGGCATGATCAGAAGAGAGGGGGCTTGCCTGGAAGCTCTGCTGAAAAGGAAGAAGTGTCGTCGACGTAGTCAATCACAGGGGCATCATCGGTCTCGGGGTCTATCGGAGAGAAGAGGGGAGAAACAATAAATATAAAGAAAACAAATCATCATAAAGCATAACATGGTAATATGCGGTGCTAGGGGTGAACTAATGCAGTGCTAGACGTTGCAGACGGAGAGGCAAACATCCGGAGGGTTTTTCCGGCATCTGGCGTTTTCTAGACAGATGAAAAGAGAGGGGATGGTTCCATGTTCAGCATGCTAGGGGCATGTGACAGATGAACGGACCGCGTATCCGAATTCGTTGGATTTTTCTAAGCAACTTTCATGTAGAAAACTTTTTCATCCGAGTTACGGTTTATTTTATATAATTTTTCAAAGTTTAATTAAATTTTTAGGATTATTATATTTAGCTTAAACCGAATTGATTAAGTCAATTTTGACTAGTCAAAGGGCAGGTGTGGCCCACATGTCACGGACAATTTACCTAAACAAATAAATAAATCTAACTTATTTAAAGGGGCCTACATGTCATCTACTACTAGACTAACTTAGCACTAATTAATACCTAGCAGTACTAATCTAAGCAAGGGTCGGCCACTACTGGGCATAGCCCAGCCGGCCACACGCACACGACACACACGCACGGCGCACACACACGCTCGGCCCTGGCCATAGCCACAGCCGAGGCCAGCACCGGAGCAGCGATGGCGGCGAGTTGCAGCAGCTGCGGCAATCAGGTGCAGCAGCAAGTAGCAGCTAACGGCAGTAGGAGTAGCACAGGCACAGCAAGCAGCGATGACAGACAGCGGCGGCGGCGGCAGCGCAGGTGGGCGGGCGCGAGCAGCAAAGGGCTGACGGGCGCGCGCGGGGCTGGCCTCGTGGTAGCGAGGGCGCGACAGGGAATGCGGGCACGGCCGCAACTAACGGCAACAACGACGAGAAGAAGTGGGAGCATGAGTGGCCCGCAACAGAAGCAGCACATACACGGGACTCCGGCGCGTCCATGGCGACTAAGGCAAGCACGGGAGCGGCGGCTAACAGAGTGGATCGAGGGGGCAAAGCGGGGGGTCGGAGGAGGAGCTCACATGGGGGTTTGTCGACATGGCCGAAAGGCGCGGAGGTGGCCAGACGCGTCGCGCTCGTCGACGAGATGCGGCGGCCGTGGCGGAGAAGACCGCGCGATGGCGAGGCAGCAGGCAATTCGAGCTCCAACCGATAGGCGAGGGCATCGGAGACGACGATGGCGGAGCTCCTGGACGTCTTGGCACGACGAAGGGAGGTCGGTGGCCACGGGATCGATGACAATGACGATGACCGCGAGCTTGGCCTCTTCCAGGTCGTCGAATATGAGCGAGGGAGAGGGGGATTTGGGGACTAGGGTTACTGGGAGAGAGAGGGAGTAGGAGGGGCTACCCTTATCCACGAGCGGGAGCCCCGGGATTCTCGACAGCGCGCCATCCGGCCGATGGATGGCATGCACTCTCTGGCCTCCCTGCCTCTCATGAGAGGTTAGGGAAAGGCCAGCACAAAGGGGGCGGGCCACCCTGTAGTCACTAGAGGCCCGGTGGTACAGTGGGTTAGATCCCCTTTTCCTTTTTCTTTCTCTGGCATTTCTTTCTTTGTTTTGCATTTTCTCTTGATAGCAAATGATTTTGTAAAATGTGAAACTGTCAACATAAATACATTACAATATTTTTAGGGTGCACAAAAGTTCCATAGAATTTGGAATTGTTTAACTTTTTTGGAAATTGAAAAGGTGATTTATTTGCCGCTGATCCAGTGCTTTGGTTGCTAGGGTCAATTTGGAAAAATCCAAACAATGTTGGTTTTTTTAATAATTGCTTTGGAAATATTTGCAACATTATGTACAATTTTGTTTTAGTACTAGAAGAAATAAATTATTTGTCTTTATTCTAAATTTGAAATTGGCTTTGACTTTTACCAGGTGGCAATTTGGCTTAACTAACATGATGACATGGCACCATTAAGAGGAGTTTACCGTAGCATGACACCCGGGGTGTTACATTCGCCATGGTGGAAACCACCAACGATGTAAAAGCACTAAGTGTTACGGGCATGGCCTCCAAGAACCTTGTTAAAATATGTGACCACTACAAGGTCTGGGGCAGCACGAAGAAGGACTCCCTGGTCGAACTCGCCTCGGCCATCATCGACCCCTACTACGAAAAGATGAAGCAGGATGCCTAGAGAACAAGTCCCCTATCCTGGCACAAGGCCTGGATGCGGCAACTGGATGAACCTCACCTCAGGTTCACAGCCAAGAGCGTGTACGCATGCTACGAGATGCACATGTGGATCGTTGACATGAGGAAGTGCCTCGTTACCCAAATCGACGAGCCCGGATCGAGCCACAAGCAAAGCAAGCGTCACAAGAAGTAGATGATAATCAGATGATCGTTTATGCTAGTTAATCATGCATGTAATATATAGTTTACTTTATTGGTGTGTGAAAATGTCATGTCTGTAGTAGCCACCTATGTAATTATGCATGTAATAGTTTACTTTGGTGTGTGCAAATGTCATGGTTGTAGTAGCCACCTATGTAAGTGGATGTTTAATTTGGTTATGCAAGCATGTCCTTATAAGTGTGTGTATATATATGTTGTTGTTCTGTATGCAATCCCATCGCAAAACACACATGTCTTATTAGCAGCAATCATCTGTGTTATTATCGGTCTTCACACACATTTTTTATTACACACTTGTTTGTCGCGTATCACACACATCTTGTTAAGTTGAATCATTTCTATTCTCATGTCTCAACGCAAACAGTTCATCCGAGTAAACCGCATGCCGTATATCGCACACACCTTCATCTGGCTAACCGTTTCTTTTGTGTTGCCTAATCACAGATAGTTCATCCGGGTGAACCGTATGCTGTATATAGCACACACCTCCATCTGGTTGCCCGTTTCTTTTGTTACTCCTCATCGCAAACAGTTAATTCAACTGAACTGTATGCCCTACATCACACATCAACTAAAATCTGAACCATGTTTGATGGCTTCGCCATCGCAAATGTTTTGCACCTTTTTTACGGGTTTTTTACACCATCGTATGCGATTATGGCATCACACACAGTTTCGTCGAAGGGTCTCTGATCGTAGTGTCGAGTTAGCAGCACCCTGCAGTAGTGATGGTTGTTCTATTTATATGAGTAATATCTTTTATGGTCACGCACCCTTGATGAGTGGTCTATTTTTGTTGAATCTCGATCATGGTGATACACATATTCATAATATTGATGCCAAAAGATGCAAAGTTAATAATGATAGTGTAACTTATTTGTGGCACTGTCATTTAGGTCATATTGGTGTAAAGCGCATGAAGAAACTCCATGCTGATGGGCTTTTGGAATCACTTGATGCTTGCGAACCATGCCTCATGGGCAACATGACTAAGACTCCGTTCTCTGGAACAATGGAGCGAGCCACTAATTTATTGGAAATAATACATACTGATGTATGCGGTCCGATGAGTGTTGAGGCTCGCGACTGGTATCGTTATTTTATGACCTTCACAGATGATGTGAGTAGATATGGGTATATCTACTTAATGAAACATAAGTCTGAAACATTTGAAAAGTTCAAATAATTTCAGAGTGAAGTAGAAAATCATTGTAACAAGAAAATAAAGTTTCTACAATCTGATCGCGGAGGCGAATATTTGAGTTACGAGTTTGGTCTTCATTTAAAACAATGTGGAATAGTTTCGCAACTCACGCCACCTGGAACACCACAGCGTAAAGGTGTGTCCGAACGTTGTAACCGTACTTTATTAGATATGATGTGATCTATGATGTCTCTTACCAATTTACCACAATCATTTTGGGGTTATGCATTAGAGACAGCTCCATTCACGTTATATAGGGCACCATCTAAATCCGTGAGACGACACTGTATGAACTATGGTTTGGCAAGAAACCTAAGCTGTCGTTTCTTAAAGTTTGGGGTTAGGATGCTTATGTGAAAAGGCTTCAGCCTGATAAGCTCGAACCCAAATCGGAGAAGTGCGTCTTCATAGGATATCCAAAAGAAACTGTTGGGTACACCTTCTATCACAGATCCAAAGGCAATATATTTGTTGCTAAGAATGGATCCTTTCTAGAGAAGGAGTTTCTCTCGAAAGAAGTGAGTGGGAGGAAAGTAGAACTTGATGAGGTAGTTGTACCATCTCTTGAATTGGAAATTAGTTCATCACAGAAATCAGTTCTAGTGATGCTTACACCAATTAGTGAGGAAGTTAATGATGACGATCATGAAACTTTAGATAAAGTTACTACCGAACCTCATAGGTCAACTAGAGTATGTTCCGCACCAGAGTGGTACGGTAATCCTGTTCTGGAAGTCATGTTACGAGACCATGACGAACCTACGAACTATGAGGAAGCGATGATGAGCCCAGATTCCGCAAAATGGCTTAAGGCCATGAAATCTGAGATGGGATCCATGTATGAGAACAAAGTATGCACTTTGGTTGACTTGCTCGATGATCGGCAAGCCATAGAGAATAAATGGATCTTCAAGAAGAAGACTGACGCTGATGGTAATGTTACTGTCTACAAAGCTCGACTTGTTGCGAAAGGTTTTTGACAAGTTCAAGGAGTTGACTACGATGATACATTCTCACCCGTAGCGATGCTTAAGTCCGTCTGAATCATGTTAGCAATTGTCGCATTTTATGATTATGAAATTTGGCAAATGGACGTCAAAACTGCATTCCTTAATGGATTTCTTAAAGAAGAGTTGTATATGATGCAACCAGAAGGTTTTGTCGACCCTAAAGGTGCTAACAAAGTGTGCAAGCTCCAGCGATCCATTTATGGACTAGTGCAAGCCTCTCGGAATTAGAATATATGCTTTGATAGTGTGATCAAAACATATGGTTTTATACAGACTTTTGGAGAAGCCTGTATTTACAAGAAAGTGAGTGGGAGGCCTGTAGAATTTCTAATATTATATGTGGATGACATATTGTTGATTGGAAATAATACAGAATTTCTGGATAGCATAAAAGGATACTTGAATAAGAACTTTTCAATGAAAGACCTCGGCGAAGCTGCTTATATTGGGCATCAAGATCTATAGAGATATATCAAGACGCTCAATTGGACTTTCACAAAGCACATACCTTGATAAAGTTTTGAAGAAGTTTAAAATGGATCATTCAAAGAAAGGGTTCTTGCCTGTGTTACAAGGTGTGAAGTTGAGTCAGACTCATTGTCCGATCACTGCAGAAGATAGAGAGAAAATGAAAGTCATTCCCTATGCCTCAACCATAGGTTCTATCATGTATGGAATGTTGTGTGTACCAGACCTGATGTGTGCCTTGCTATAAGTTTAGCGGTCAAGAACATCCTGAAATACCTGAAAAGGACTAAGGATATGTTTCTCGTTTATGGAGGTGAAAAAGAGCTTATCGTAAATGGTTACGTCGATGCTAGCTTTGACACTGATCCGGATGACTCTAAGTCACAAACCGGATACGTATTTATATTGAATGGCGGAGCTGTCAGTTGGTGCAGTTCCAAGCAGAGCGTCGTGGCGGGATCTACGTGTGAAGCGGAGTACATAGCTACTTCGGAAGCAGAAAATGAAGGAGTTCATATCCGATCTAGGTGTATTACCTAGTGCATCGGGTCTAATGAAAATCTTTTGTGACAATACTGGAGCAATTGCCTTAGCAAAGGAATCCAGATTTCACAAGAGAACCAAACACATCAAGAGACGCTTCAACTCCATCCGCGATCAAGTCAAGGAGGGAGACATAGAGATTTGCAAAATACATACGGATCTGAATGTTGCAGACCCGTTGACTAAGCCTCGTAAAACATGATCAGCACCAAGTCTGCATGGGTGTTAGAATCATTATAATGTAATCTAGATTATTGACTCTAGTGCAAGTGGGAGACTGAAGGAAATATACCCTAGAGGCAATAATAAAGTTGTTATTTATATTTCCTTATATCATGATAAATGTTTATTATCCATGCTAGAATTGTATTAACTGGAAACTCGATACATGTGTGAATACATAGACAAAACAGAGTGTCCCTAGTATGCCTCTACTTGACTAGCTCGTTAATCAAAGATGGTTAAGTTTCCTGACCATAGACATGTGTTATCATTTGATGAACAGGGTCACATCACATCATTAGAGAATGATGTGGTGGACATGACCCATTCGTTAGCTTAGCATAATGATCGTTAAGTTTTATTGCTATGGCTTTCTTCATGACTTATACATATTCCTTTGACTATGAGATTATGCAACTCCCGAATACCAGAGGAACACCTTGTGTGCTATCAAACGTCACAATGTAACTGGGTGATTATAAAGATGCTCTACAGGTGTCTTTGAAGGTGTTTGTTGGGTTGGCATAGATCGAGATTAGGATTTGTCACTGCGAGTATCGGAGATGTATCTCTGGTCCCTCTCGGTAATGCACATCATGATAAGCCTTGCAAGAAATGTGACTAATGAGTTAGTTGCGGGATGATGCATTACGGAATGAGTAAAGAGACTTGCCACTAACGAGATTGAACTAGGTATGAAGATACCGACGATCGAATCTCGGGCAAGTAAAATACCTATGACAAAGGGAATCACGTATGTTGTCATTGCGGTTTGACCGATAAAGATCTTCGTAGAATATGTAGGAACCAATAAGAGCATCCAGGTTCCGCTGTTGGTTATTCATCGGAGATGTGTCTTGGTCATGTCTACATAGTTCTCGAACCCGTAGGGTCCGCACGCTTATCGTTCGATGACGATTTGTATTATGAGTTATGTGTTTTGGTGACCGAAGATTGTTCGGAGTCCAGGATGAGATCACAGACATGATGTGGAGTCTCAAAATGGTCAAAGGTAAAGATTGATATATTGTACGATGGTATTCGGACACCGGAGTGGTTTCGGAGTGGTTCGGGTATTTATTGGAGTACCGGGAGGTTACCGGAACCCCCCGGGGAAGTAATGGGGCAACATGGGCCATAGGGGAGAGAGAGGGAAGCCCACAAGGGGAGGGCCCCCCCCATGGGTTGTCCGAATTGGACAAGGGGAAGGGGGCGCGGCCCCCTTTCCTTCCCCCTCTCCTCTCCTTCCCCTTTCCCCTGCGGAAGAAAGGAAGGGGCCGACTTGGACTATGAGTCCTAGTCACCCCCCCCCCAATGGCGCGCCCTTGGCTTGCCTCCTCCCTCTCCTCCTTCATATACGGGGGCAGGGGCACCCCAAAGCACAACTATTGTTTCTTAGCCATGTGTCGTGCCCTGATGTCGCTTGAAGCTACGTCGGTATTTCCCCAAAGAGGAAGGGATGATGCAGCACAACGGCGGTAGGTTTTTTTTTGACTATATACTGCAAGGCAACAGCCTCACAGCCCTTTATTAAAACCAAGAAGTAAAGGATACAGAGTTACAAAAGAGGAACAAGGTTAAAGAGTAGAGGCTACTTACAAAGAGAGATTAGTGTAGGGAATCTATCCAAGAGGTTAGACTATCTCTATATTTACACTTGATTCTATGAGCTAAAAGAGAAATATCATGAATAAAATTCCTCCTCCAAGATCTGAAAGTAGGCAACTCATTTCTGAAGATCCTCCCATTCCTTTGAGTCCAAATATTCCAAGTAGCCGTGAATACTACCTCGGTAAAAAAAGGATAGCCAAAATCCTTCTTGGCCGCACAAGCCATTTCAAAAGTGGTCTGGTTAGGGTGAACATTCCATGAGATGCCCAAATAATTCCAGACATGTTGGCTGAAGTTGCAAGCAAAGAAGAGATGAGCTCTATCTTCATGCAAAGCTGAGAGACACATAGCACACGTGTCATCCTGAATAATCCAATGCCTTCGCTGCATCATGTCCCTAGTGTTTAGACGATCCATCAAAAGGAGCCAGCCATACACCTTCAGCTTGAGTGTGAAGAACATTTCCAGATCCACCCAAATATGGGGTCCACCACGACGTCAGAAAAACAAGACAAATAATAGATCCTTGACCGATAATTCCCAGATTTTGAAGGCATCATTTTCCCCTTCATGCAAATTGATCAAAGGCATTAAAGCCTGAAGCTGATTGAATTCCTTGAAAGCTTCAACTGATAAAGGCAGGTGAAAATTGTCGGTCGGGTCAGACAGCTCCATCACATCCTTGATGGTAAGTGTGTCATCAATCACAAAAGAGTGGAGCCTCGGGAATCGTTGTCGCATGATAACCACTGCGTTATTAAGTTGCCAACGATCCAGCCAAAAAACCACCGTATCCCCCGAGCGCACGTGAGGGACGGCCAATTTACAAAATTTGTCATATAACTTCAACACGTCTCGCCACCAGAAAGAACCACAACTTTGAGTGACTTGGGGTGGTGCAGCAGCATAATATGTGTCCCAGATGAGCGAAACCCAGGGCACATCCAATTTATTAAAAAAATTGAAGAGATGCTTAATCAGCAAGGCATCGTTTTGTATGCCTAGGTCAAGCACTCCAGGGCCTCCCTGATTCTTGGGCCAACAGACCAAGTCCCAAGCTGCCAAAGGTTACCTTGGTGTATCAGAATTTCCTCGCCACAAACATTGTCGCATGATACATTCAATCTGCTTCAAAATTCCTTGAGGCAACGAGAGAGTGCATAGGAAGTATATTGGCATGGAACAAAGAACAGATTTCAAAAGCTGCAGCCGGCTCCCTTGGTTCAACAAACAAGAGGAAGCAGATAATCTTCTCCCTATGCGATCCACTAAGGGCAGCAGGTCATAAATTGTGGGCCGAGAGGTACCCATTGGCAATCCTAGGTAGGTAAATGGCATGGAACCAACCTCACACCCAAGCAACGCAGCAACTCACTTACCCTCATCATCAGACAGATTCATTGGAATCAATGAGGATTTACTAAAGTTGACCCGCAAACCCGTAGACTTAGCAAAGACCTCAAGCATTTCCTTGAAAGCAGTGAGCTGGTTGTCCACCGCCGGAAGAACAATTAGTGTGTCGTCGGCATATTGCACAATCGGATAGTCCATCGAAGAGGTTGGTATGGGAAGTGTGAGAATGTTCCTTGCGCACATCTCATTAACCACCGACTATAATAAATCCACAGCAATCACGAATAATAAAGGGGATAATGGATCTCCTTGACGCACACCCGAACCGCACACAAAGTGGTTACATGGCACACCATTTAAAAGAACCGAAGAGGACCCAGAGGACAACATGCTATCAATCCAACTTGTCCAACGGTTATCAAAGCCCTTACATTTCAAGATCCTGAGAATAAGCTCATGCTCGATGGTATCAAACGCCTTCGTGAAGTCCAACTTGAGAAGGATTATAGGTCTTTTGGATGCCTTGCACTGATGGATGTATTCGAAACACCATGCTAGACAATCCTGAATGGATCGACAGCGAAGAAACCCATATTGATTGCGGTGAATGCACTTTAAGATCACACCCTGTAAACGATTAGCCAAAAGTTTAGTTAAAAACTTAAGGCAAGTATTTATCAATGATATGGGCCTAAAATCGCCAATATATTCCGGGCTCAACTTCTTGGGGATGAGGATAATAAGAGATGTATTCAGAAACTCCAGGCCACACTTTCCTTCATAAAAATCCTGGACTAGCTTCATAAAATCCTGTTTCAAAATATTCCAACACTTCTTTAAAAAAGACCAGTAAACCCGTCAGGGCCCGGAGCGCGATCGGAGGGCATGTTCTTAATCACCGTATCCACCTCGGAGTCCGTGAAAGGCAAGGACAAATTCTCAAGACCATCAATCCTAGTAATTAATGTGTCAAGGTCAAAACCCATTTGGATACCTTTGGCCTGGCCCATTCTTTGATTAAAATCAGACCAAAACATCCCCGCTAACTGTTGATGGTCCGAAATCACCTCCCCATCCATAGACTTGATCGAGGAAATGGTGTTCCTCCGAAACCTTTCAGTTGCCATAGCCTGGAAATTTTTTGAATTTTCCTCGCCAACTTTGATATTTCTGATCGTGCAATGTTGTTTCCAATAAATAAACTGCCAGTGCAGAATTTCTTCCAGGTGCAATTTGACAATCCTGCGAAAATTGAACTCCGGCCAACTCAAGGGCCTAAATTCCTCAATATTATCCAAAAAAAGAATTACTTTATTGCAATCAGCAATGAGAGCCTTGACTGTGGACAGGTTGAGATGCCATTTCTTAAGAGCATAGTGAAGAGATTTGAATTTAGCAGAAATGGTTAAGGCAATTGAAGATTTACCCACAGGCTTGTTCCACACCTCGGATACACAATCCATAAAACCAGGCAGATCAACCCAATAGTTTTCAAAGCGAAAAACTTTCGCCTTGGGAATACAAGTGGCAATGGAAACCACACACGGGACATGATCAGAGGCAGTGCGCGCAAGCGGAAGAACCATTGGTTGGGGTGATCATGCGTCCAAGCCACAGATGTAAAAAACCAATTGATCTGCTCGAGCAGAGGTGAGGTTTGCATGTTGGACCATGTGTACTGATGACCCTTGATTGGCAATTCAACAAGGTCCAAATGACCAATTATTTCATTGAACAAGAAAATATCATTCACATCACCACCCGGCTGATTTCGGTTCTCAATCGAGTGCATAAAGTTGAAATCACCTAAAAGCAACCACTTCTCCTTGAACTGAATATCAATGTTATATAACCACTGCACAAAATCGTCACGTGCTGGACCTTGACACGGGCCATAGATTGAGACAAGAAACCAAGATTTCGATGTGTGTTTAAATTGAAACTTCACAATAATACCATAGGGTTGAGCCTCAATTAAGTTGCCTATGAAAAAAGAAGAATTCCAAATAACCACCATAACAGCGGATGCCCCAGCCGAGGGCACATAGACAAAGTTATCAAAACGCCTTGGACAGAATTTTCTAATGAAACGTTGATCAATATGCATGCATTTGGTTTCCTGGAGGCAAACAACAGAACACCCACTTTCATCAATCTTTTGCCTAACTGCAAGCTGACGCGCTTTAGAATTCAGACCCCTAACATTCCAACAAAGTACTTTCCACTCTCTAAACATTGTCTGATTCATTACAAACCAAAAGGAGACACATTAAAAGTAGGCCACACAATGACCTACAACCCACTAAACAGATGAGTACTGCAAAGTTCTAGACAGATAAGAACAGATAAATGGTGATTATGGTACGCCATGGACCTAAACCCTGGATGAAGTAGCTAATCATCAGAACTTGTGCTATTGTTGGACTTGGTAGGATTAGCCGCAAGCTTATCCATCGAGATCTTCTCCGGCGCAATGCAAAGACGGGCACCAATTCTCTAAAGATCAACTATGGTTGTCAGAGGAGGCACTGTAGAGTTATCGTCAAACTGGGAAGACATAGTTTTGCGCTTCTTCAGAATGTGTGGCTTCCTAGCTGGTGAACCAGCAGTCGCCTTGCGATATCCATCACGTAGGGCACTGAGTCGAGCACTGCGCCTGACCTCATAGTCAACAATTACATGAGAGGCCTTGGGCTTTCTTCCACGCTTCAGAGTAACTTGAGGAACAGCAGTAAACTCGAAAGCTTCAGTTACAGGCTCATCAATATCATCAAAACAAAGAGCTCAAGCTACTGGCCTTTTAATAGGTGCCACCTCCCTTATCTGATTTGCAGGAACAGGTGCAGGTAGGAGTAGCAAATTAGAGGCTGAAGCATTGAAAAGAGGCTCCCATGACTGCTTGTTTAGAAGAGCACCTAGATCAGACTGGAAGACATACTTTGGAATGTCAGAGGTCCCAATAAACGGCAACACCTTCTCAAAAGTACACTTCCACTGCATGACAGGAGGCAAGACCGGCCCAAAAATAGTTAAAACTTGCCCAATCATCAATGGAGGCTGCTGTGGTCCCATTGGGTGCTGGAAAACAGCAATATCAGCAGCAACATTCTCATTGTTAACTGAATCTTCAGAGAGTTGCAGCACAATGGACTCCTGAGACTGAACTTCCTCAACATTGTCCTGCTGCACAACTTCATGAACATGTGGGGGATCATTTTGTGGCTACTCATTGGTAGGTTGAGGCACATCATTCCAACCCAGCTCTGGGAATTCAGGCATGACCCAATTGTGATTGTTGAACTGCATATTGCCAGGGAGTGGGTGTGGATTGCCATTGAAGGGCATTGGGTCCTCATCAGCAGGCAGGATATCAGCAAAATCTGCAGATAGGATGTAAACTGAAGCAGACCAAGAAATCCGAACCCCTCCAAAATCAGCGAACTCTCTGTATGTCACAGATCTAGGAACCATAGTCGGTGCAGGGAAAGACACATAGGCTAAGAACCGGACCATCATCGGGTCGTCCTGATGCCAATGATGAAAATGACCAAAAGTACTGATAACATCTACAAGATATTGAGAGCGCCTATAATCCAGAGGAACTCCTAGCAGCATAACCCATCCCCTTCGAAAACCCTGCGCAGCTCTGTAGTTGATACCCTCATCATGCGGAATAAACCTGACAAATCTATCGTTGCCCAGATCGAAAGGAGGATGATCAACTAATGCTTGACGGGCCAGAGCACTACGGAAACGAAACAGACCAACCCCCCGAATCCACGGCTGAGCATCTAGCACAGCTCTCTGCAGGTCATTGACAACAAAATCACTGACCAGATTCCGAAAGATGGCAACTTCTTCAGGCAGAGGAGCCGGCTCGACAATGGCGATGGCATACTCCTCATGTTGCCGATCGGGAGCCACCGCCGGCAAAGAAAGTGCAAGGCAGACGCAGCTCCCCACCGTCGATGATGTCAAAACCATGTGGGAGGAAATCCATCGGGTCGAGTGGAAAGTTGGCCATAGCCGGAGCTAGGGGTGGGGAGCAGTATTGATCGGTGGTGTTGTGGTTTGCAAGCAAGGCCGGCGTCGATGTGATGTCAGGCGATGGAAGCGGTGAGGTGGGCGGAGGAGGCATTATGGGCGGTGGCTTAGCGGGCAATGGTGGAATAGACGGGGTGGCAGGCTCGATAGGACTGGGCATAGACCCCGTAGGACTAGCTATTGGGTAAATCGAGGAGTCCCGCTCCGAAAAACTAGTGGACTGGTTAGATTCGGTGGATTTGCTCTGCGGGACCCACCTGTAAGAGGGAGATAGGCTAGAATTTGAACAACCCTTCGCCCGGTGTCCCAACCTAAAGCATCTACGACACCTAACCCTGCTGGTGCACGCACCGGATAAATGTCTCATGGACAAACAATTTTGACATTTCCAGACTTTGAAGACCATGTTATCTACAAAATCATTAAATTAATCATAATCGCCAGGTGATTCCGATGTTTTGGAAAGAATAAACTCCTCATTTCCAATAACAGATTGAGAGGCAAATTGAGATACGGTGGCAGCTTGGGCCAAAACAAACTGGGCCGGGGAAACATCCTGAGCCGCGGAATTAATCTGGGCTGGAGAAATAACCTGGACTTGAGGCGTAGCTGGACCATCCCGCTCCCCCCATGCACATGCAGATTCATGTCCGAAATGGTTGGAGTAGGCACAGAAATCCCGGCCGAAGATGTAGTTTGGACGTTGACTGTTCCGAAAATGATGGGTGGTTCCGCCACCGTCCATCGGAGTTCAGTCGCCGGCGGCGGAGGTATAGTATCCCTCTCACGAGGCAGCACATCATACCCAGCATCAGAAACCATATCAACAAGGCCTAGCGAAGCAGGAAAAGAGTATCCCTTGCAAGCATCATACTGTTGGAAAGTGGCAAAAGAAATCTTCTTCGGAGGCCTAGAACCCGAACGTAAAGCAGATTTGGAAGGTGGCTTATGCATAGCAAGCAAACTAAGAGAAGCACGCCTCTTAGAAGGACTGATGATAATCCATTCAGCATCACACTCTTTCTTCCAAATAACAAACTCACGTTTCCAATTAGGGCCACCATTACCCCATAGATGAAAGTAGCATTTGAATTGCAGGCACGCGAAAGATTGCAAATGAAGAATAAAAATGCCAACACATTTGCATGATACCATAAATGAGAATACCTTGTCTGCAATGAGTTGGACAGATAGATCTATTGCAGATCCTCCAATAGAAGATTCCAATACCGCCGCCATCGAATCCTCATCAAGACGAAATCTATGTCTGCTGAAAGACACGGCCATAATAAAATGGCTCGTGTCATCTGAGGGATGGATGGTTTCCCACAAGATCTAAAAACCTCCTCCGCAAAAGCCACTCCTATATGAAACCAAGGTTATCGAACTAGTAGGAGAACCAAGCAACACAACGTAAACATCACCTACACACAAATAATAAATACTCGCAAACCGACGTGTAAAAGGGGTTGTCAATCCCTTTCGAGTAATGGCGCCAGAAATTGGCACGTGGACAGGAGAAAGTTGTAAATACTGATAGATCGAATGCCAAATAAAATAAATTGCAGCAAGGTATTTTTGTATTTTTGGTTTAATGGATCTAAAAATAAAAGTCAAATAAAAGTAGATCGTGAAGGCAAATAATATGAGAAAGAGACCCGGGGGCCGTAGGTTTCACTAGTGGCTTCTCTTGAGAAAAATAGCAAACGGTGGGTAAACAAATTACTGTTGGGCAATTGATAGAACTTCAAATAATCATGATGATATCCAGGCAATGATCATTATATAGGCATCACGTCCAAGATTAGTAGACCGACTCCTGCCTGCATCTACTACTATTACTCCACACATCGACTGCTATCCAGCATGCATCTAGTGTATTAAGTGTAGGGGAACGTTGCAGAAAACAAAAAATTTCCTACAGTTTCACCAAGATCCATCTATGAGTTCATCTAGCAACGAGTGATCGGATGCATCTACATACCTTTGTAGATCGCGAGCGGAAGCGTTCAAAGAACGGGGATGAGGTAGTTGTACACGACGTGATCCAAATCACCGGAGATCTTAGCACCGAACGGACGGCACCTCCGCGTTCAACACACGTACGGAACAGCCACGTCTCCTCCTTCTTGATCCAGCAAGGGCAGAGGAGAGGTTGAGGGAGATGGCACCAGCAGCAGCACGACGGCGTGGTGATGATGGAGCTGCAGTACTCCGTCAGGGCTTCGTCAAGCGCTATGGAGGAGGAGGAGGTGTTGGAGAGGGAGAGGAGGCAACCAAAGGCGTGGATGAAAAGCCCTCCTTCCCCCACTATATATAGGAGGGCCAAGGGGGGGCGCCGGCCCTAGGAGATCCAATCTCCTAGGGGGTGCGGCCAAGGGGGAGGAATCCCTCCTCCCCAAGGCACCTAGGAGGTGCCTTCCCCTCCTAGGACTTTTCCTCCTTGAAACCCTAGGCGCATGGGCCTCTTGGGGCTGGTGCCCTTTGCCCATGTAGGCCAAGGTGCACCCCCTACAGCCCATGTGGCCCCACGGGACAGGTGGCCACACCCGGTGGGCCCCCGGGACCCTTCCGGTGGTCCCGGTACAATACCGATAACCCCGAAACTTGTCCCGATGGCCGAAATAGTACTTCCTATATATAATTCTTTACCTCCGAACCATTCCGGAACTTCTCGTGACGTCCGGGATCTCATCCGGGACTCCAAACAACATTCGGGTTACTGCATATACATATCCCTACAACCCTAGCGTCACTGAACCTTAAGTGTGTAGACCCTACGGGTTCGAGAGACATGTAGACATGACCGAGATGACTCTCCGGTCAATAACCAACAGCGGGATCTGGATACCCATGTTGGCTCCCACATACTCCACGATGATCTCATCGGATGAACCACGATGTCGAGGATTCAAGCAACCCCGTATACAATTCCCTTTATCAATCGATATGTTACTTGCCCGAGATTCGATCGTCGGTATCCCAATACCTCGTTCAATCTCGTTACCGGCAAGTCACTTTACTTGTACTGTAATGCATGATCCCGTGACTAGACAATTGGTCACTTTGAGCTCATTATGATGATGCATTACCGAGTGGGCCCAGTGATACCTCTCCGTCATACGGAGTGACAAATCCCAGTCTCGATCCGTGTCAACCCAACAGACACTTTCGGAGATACCTATAGTGCACCTTTATAGTCACCCAGTTACGTTGTGACGTTTGGTACACCCAAAGCACTCCTACGGTATACGGGAGTTACACGATCTCATGGTCAAAGGAAAAGACACTTGACATTGGAAAAGCTCTAGCAAATGAACTACACGATCTTGCGATATGCTTAGGATTGGGTCTTGTCCATCACATCATTCTCCTAATGATGTGATCTCGTTATCAATGACATCCAATGTCCATAGTCAGGAAATCATGACTATCTGTTGATCAACGAGCTAGTCAACTAGAGGCTTACTAGGGACATGTTGGTGTCTATTATTCACACATGTATTACGATTTCCGGATAATACAATTATAGCATGAATAAAGACAATTATCATGAACAAGGAAATATAATAATAATGCTTTTATTATTGCCTCTAGGGCATATTTCCAACAGTCTCCCACTTGCACTAGAGTCAATAATCTAGTTACATTGTGATGAATCGAACACCCATGGAATTCTGGTGTTGATCATGTTTTGCCCTAGGGAGAGGTTTAGTCAACGGATCTGCCATATTCAGGTCTGTATGTACTTTACAAATCTCTATGTCTCCATCTTGAACATTTTCACGAATGGAGTTGAAGCGACGCTTGATGTGCCTTGTCTTCTTGTGAAACCTGGGCTCCTTGGCAAGTGCAATAGCTCCAGTGTTGTCACAGAAGAGCTTGATCGGCCCCGGCGCATTGGGTATGACTCCTAGGTCGGTGATGAACTCCTTCACCCAAATTGCTTCATGTGCTGCCTCCGAGGCTGCCATGTACTCCGCTTCACATGTAGATCCCTCCACGACGGTCTGCTTGCAGCTGCACCAGCTTACTGCTCCACCATTCAACATATACACGTATCCGGTTTGTGACTTAGAGTCATCCAGATCTGTGTCGAAGCTAGCGTCGACGTAACCCTTTACGACGAGCTCTTCGTCACCTCCATAAACGAGAAACATGTCCTTTGTCCTTTTCAGGTACTTCAGGATATTCTTGACCGCTGTCCAGTGTTCCTTGCCGGGATTACTTTGGTACCTTCCTACCAAACTTACGGCAAGGTTTACATCAGGTCTGGTACACAGCATGGCATACATAATAGAACCTATGGCTGGGGCATAGGGGATGACACTCATCTCTTCTATATCTTCTGCCATGGTCGGACATTGAGCTGAGCTCAATTTCACACCTTGCAAAACAGGCAAGAACCCTTTCTTGGACTGATCCATTTTGAACTTCTTCAAAATCTTATCAAGATATGTGCTTTGTGAAAGACCTATGAGGCGTCTCGATCTATCCCTATAGATCTTGATGCCTAATATATAAGCAGCTTCTCCAAGGTCCTTCATTGAAAAACTCTTATTCAAGTAGGCCTTAATGTTGTCCAAAAGTTCTATATCATTTCCCATCAAAAGTATGTCATCTACATATAATATGAGAAATGCTACAGAGCTCCCACTCACTTTCTTGTAAACACAGGCTTCTCCATAAGTCTGTGTAAACCCAAACGCTTTGATCATCTCATCAAAGCGAATGTTCCAACTCCGAGATGCTTGCACCAGCCCATAAATCGAGTGTTGGAGCTTGCACACCTTGTCAGCATTCTTAGGATCGACAAAACCTTCCGGCTGCATCATATACAATTCTTCCTTAAGGAAACCATTAAGGAATGCTGTTTTGACGTCCATTTGCCATAATTCATAATCATAGAATGCGGCAATCGCTAACATGATTCGGACGGACTTCAGCTTCGCTAACGGTGAAAAAGTCTCATCATAGTCAACCCCTTGAACTTGTCGATAACCCTTAGCGACAAGCCGAGCTTTATAGATGGTCACATTACCATCCGCGTCTGTCTTCTTCTTAGAGATCCATTTATTTTCTATGGCTCGCCGTTCAATGGGCAAGTCAGTCAAAGTCCATACTTTGTTTTCATACATGGATCCTATCTCAGATTTCATGGCTTCTAGCCATTTGTCGGAATCCGGGCCTGCCATCGCTTTTTCATAGTTCGAAGGTTCACCGTTGTCTAACAACATGATTTCCAAGACAGGATTGCCGTACCACTCTGGTGCGGAACGTGTCCTTGTGGACCTTCGAATTTCAGTAGGAGCTTGATCAGAAGTATCTTGATCATCATGATTAACTTCCTCTCTAGTCGGTGCAGGCACCTCAGGAACATTTTCTTGAGTTGCGCCATTTTTCCGGTTCAAGAGGTAATACTTCATCAAGCTCTACTTTCCTCCCACTTACTTCTTTCGAGAGAAACTCTTCCTCTAGAATGGACCCATTCTTGGCAACAAAGATCTTGCCTTCGGATCTGAGGTAGAAGATATACCCAATAGTTTCTTTAGGGTATCCTTTGAAGACGCATTTTTCCGATTTAGGTTCGAGCTTTTCAGGTTGAAGTTTCCTGACATAAGCATCGCATCCCCAAACTTTTAGAAACGACAGCTTAGGTTTCTTCCCAAACCATAATTCAAACGGTGTCGTCTCAACGGATTTCGACGGTGCCCTATTTAAAGTGAATGTGGCTGTCTCTAAAGCATAGCCCCAAAAGGATAGTGGTAAATCGGTAAGAGACATCATAGATCACACCATATCTAATAGAGTGCGATTACGACGTTCGGACACACCATTACGCTGAGGTGTTCCAGGCGGCGTGAGTTGTGAAACTATTCCACATTTTCTTAAGTGTGTGCCAAATTCGTGACTCAAGTATTCTCCTCCATGATCTGATCGTAGAAACTTGATTTTCCTGTCACGTTGATTCTCAACTTCACTCTGAAATTCCTTGAACTTTTCAAAGGTTTCAGAGTTGTGTTTCATTAAGTAGACATACCCATATCTACTTAAGTCATCAGTGAGGGTGAGAACATAACGATAGCCACCGCGAGCCTCAACACTCATTGGACCGCACACATCAGTATGTATGATTTCCAATAAGTTGGTTGCTCGCTCCATTGTTCCTGAGAACGGAGTCTTGGTCATTTTACCCATGAGGCATGGTTCGCACGTGTCAAATGATTCATAATCAAGAGACTCTAAAAGTCCATCTGCATGGAGCTTCTTCATGCGTTTGACACCTATGTGACCAAGGCGGCAGTGCCACAAGTATGTGGGACTATCGTTATCAACTTTACATCTTTTGGTATTCACACTATGAATATGTGTAATATTACGTTCGAGATTCATTAAGAATAAACCATTGACCATCGGAGCACGACCATAAAACATATCTCTCATATAAATAGAACAACCATTATTCTCGGATTTAAATGAGTAGCCATCTCGTATTAAACGAGATCCTGATACAATGTTCATGCTCAAACTTGGCACTAAATAACAATTATTGAGGTTTATAACTAATCCCGTAGGTAAATGTAGAGGTAGCGTGCCGACGGCGATCACATCGACCTTGGAACCATTCCCGACGTGCATCGTCACCTCGTCCTTCGCCAGTCTTCGTTTATTCCGCAGCTCCTGCTGTGAGTTACAAATATGAGCAACGGCACCGGTATCAAATACCCAGGAGTTACTACGAGAACTGGTAAGGTACACATCAATTACATGTATATCAAATATACCTTTGGCTTTGCCGGCCTTCTTGTCCGCTAAGTATTTGGGGCAGTTCCGCTTCCAGTGACCACTCTCCTTGCAATAAAAGCACTCAGTCTCGGGCTTGGGTCCATTCTTTGGCTTCTTCCTGGCAGCTTGCTTGCTGGGCGCGGCAACTCCCTTGCCGTCCTTCTTGGAGTTCTTTTTACCCTTGCCCTTCTTGAACTTAGTGGTTTTATTGATCATCAACACTTGATGTTCCTTCTTGACTTCTACCTCTGCTGATTTCAGCATAGCAAATACTTCAGGAATGGTCTTCTCCATCCCCTGCATATTGAAGTTCATCGCAAAGCTCTTGTAGCTCGGTGGAAGCGACTGGAGGATTCTGTCAATGACCGCATCATCCGGGAGATTAACTCCCAGCTGAGTCAAACGGTTATGTAACCCAGACATAGTGAGTATGTGCTCACTGACAGAACTATTTTCCTCCATCTTACAGCTGAAGAATTTGTCGGAGACTTCATATCTCTCGACCTGGGCATGAGCTTGGAAAACCATTTTCAGCTCTTCGAACATCTCATATGCTCCATGTCTCTCAAAACGCTTTTGGAGCCCCGGCTCTAGGCTGTAAAGCATGCCGCACTGAACGAGGGAGTAGTCGTCGGTACGTGCCTGCCAAGCGTTCATAACGTCTTGTTCTGCAGGGAGAACAGGTGCGTCACCCAGCGGTGCTTGTAGGACATAATCTTTCTTAGCAGCTATGAGGATGATCCTCAGGTTCCGGACCCAGTCCGTATAGTTGCTGCCATCGTCTTTCAGCTTGGTTTTCTCTAGGAACGCGTTGAAGTTGAGGACTACGTTGGCCATTTGATCTACAAGACATATTGTAAAGATTTTAGACTAAGTTCATGATAATTAAGTCCATCTAATCAAATTATTCAATGAACTCCCACTTAGATAGACATCCCTCTTCTAGTCATCTAAGTATAACATGATCCGAGTTAACTAGGCCGTGTCCGATCATCACGTGAGACGGACTAGTCAACGTCGGTGAACATCTTCATGTTGATCGTATCTTCTATACGACTCATGCTCGACCTTTCGGTCTTCTGTGTTCCGAGGCCATGTCTATGCACATGCTAGGCTCGTCAAGTTAACCCTAAGTGTTTTGCATGTGTAAAACTATCTTACACCCGTTGTATGTGAATGTAAGGATCTATCACACCCGATCATCACGTGGTGCTTTGAAACGACGAACTTTAGCAACGGTGCACAGTTAGGGGAGAACACTTCTTGAAATTGTTGTGAGGGATCATCTTATTTACTACCGTCGTTCTAAGTAAACAAGATGCAAAACATGATAAACATCAAATGCAATCAAATAATAATAGTGACATGATATGGCCAATATCACATAGCTCCTTCGATCTCCATCTTGGGGCTCCATGATCATCTTGTTACCGGCATGACACCATGATCTCCATCATCATGATCTCTATCATTGTGTCTCCATGAAGTTGCTCGCCAACTATTACTTCTACTACTATGGCTAACGTGTTTAGCAATAAAGTAAAGTAATTTACATGGCGTTTCTCAATGACACGCGGGTCATACAAAATAAAGACAACTCCTATGGCTCCTGCCAGTTGTCATACTCATCGACATGCAAGTCGTGATTCCTATTAGAATGGTATGAACATCTCATACATCACATATAGATCATTCATCATTCATCACAACTTTGGCCATATCATATCACAAAGCACTTGCTGCAAAAACAAGTTAGACGTCCTCTAATTTTTGTTTGCAAGTTTTACGTGGCTGAAGTAGGGTTCTAGCAAGAACATTTTTTTACCTATGTGAAAGCCACAACGTGATTTGTCAACTTCTATTTACCCTTCATAAGGACCCTTTTCATCGAATCCGCTCCAACTAAAGTAGGAGAGACAGACACCTGCCAGCCACCTTATGCAACTTGTGCATGTTAGTCGGTGGAACCGGTCTCACGTAAGCATACGTGTAAGGTTGGTCCGGGCCGCTTCATCCCACAATACCGTTGAAGCAAGATAAGACTAGTAGCGGCAAGAAAGTTGACAACATCAACACCCACAACAAATTGTGTTCTACTCGTGCAAGAGAACTACACATAGACCTAGCTCATGATGCCACTGTAGGGGAACGTTGCAGAAAACAAAAAATTTCCTACGGTTTCACCAAGATCCATCTATGAGTTCATCTAGCAACGAGTGATCGGATGCATCTACATACCTTTGTAGATCGCGAGCGGAAGCGTTCAAAGAACGGGGATGAGGTAGTTGTACACGACGTGATCCAAATCACCGGAGATCTTAGCACCGAACGGACGGCACCTCCGCGTTCAACACACGTACGGAACAGACACGTCTCCTCCTTCTTGATCCAGCAAGGGCAGAGGAGAGGTTGAGGGAGATGGCACCAGCAGCAGCACGATGGCATGGTGATGATGGAGCTGCAGTACTCCGTCAGGGCTTCGCCAAGCGCTATGGAGGAGGAGGAGGTGTTGGAGAGGGAGAGGAGGCAACCAAAGGCGTGGATGAAAAGCCCTCCTTCCCCCACTATATATAGTGTTGGGGAACGTAGTAGAAATTCAAATTTACCTACGTGTCACCAAGATCTATCTATGGAGAGACCAGCAACGAGGGGAAGGAGAGTGCATCTACATACCCTTGTAGATCGCTAAGCGGAAGCGTTCAAGAGAACGGGGTTGATGGAGTCGTACTCGTCGTGATCCAAATCACCAATGACCAAGTGCCGAACGGACGCCACCTCCGCGTTCAACACACGTACAGCCCGGTGACGTCTCCCATGCCTTGATCCAGCAAGGAGAGAGGGAGAGGTTGTGGAAGACTCCATCCAGCAGCAGCACAACGGCGTGGTGGTGGTGGAGGAGCGTGGCTATCCTGCAGGGCTTCGCCAAGCACCACAGAAGAGGAGGAAGAAGAGATGCAGGGCTGCACCAACGAGAGATCGAATCGCACTTTATGGGCAGCCCTAGGCCTCACTATATATAGGGGAGAGGGAGGAGGGTTCGCCCCCTCTAGGGTTCCCACCCCTAGGGGGGCGGCAGCCCTAGATGGGAAACAAGGGGCGACCAAGAGGGGAGAGAGGGAGGCGCCCCCTAGGGTGGGCCTTAGGCCCATCTAAGCCTAGGGTTTCCTCCTTTTTTTCCTCCTAGCTGCCCCTTGGGCCTTGTGGGAGGCGCACCAGCCCACTCAAGGGCTGGTCCCTCACCACTCTTGGCCCATGCAAGCCTCCGGGGTTGGTGGCCCCACTTGGTGGACCCCCGGGACCCTCCCGGTGGTCCCGGTACATTACCGATAAACCACGAAACTCTTCCGGTGACCAAAACAGGACTTCCCATATATAAATCTTTACCTCCGGACCATTCCGGAACTCCTCGTGACGTCCGGGATCTCATCCGGGACTCCGAACAACATTCGGTAACCACATACAAACTTCCTTTACAACCCTAGCGTCATCGAACCTTAAGTGTGTAGACCCTACGGGTTCGGGAGACACGCAGACATGACCGAGATGACTCTCCGGCCAATAACCAACAGCGGGATCTGGATACCCATGTTGGCTCCCACATGTTCCACGATGATCTCATTGGATGAACCACGATGTCAAGGACTTAATCAATCCCGTATACAATTCCCTTTGTCTAGCGGTATTGTACTTGCCCGAGATTCGATCATTGGTATACCGATACCTTGTTCAATCTCGTTACCGGCAAGTCTCTTTACTCGTTCCGTAACACATCATGCCGTGATCAACTCCTTGATCACATTGTGCACATTATGATGATGTCCTACCGAGTGGGCCCAGAGATACCTCTCCGCTTACACGGAGTGACAAATCGCAGTCTCGATTCGTGCCAACCCAACAGACACTTTCGGAGATACCCGTAGTGTACCTTTATAGCCACCCAGTTACGTTGTGACGTTTGGCACACCCAAAGCACTCCTACGGTATCCGGGAGTTGCACAATCTCATGGTCTAAGGAAAAGATACTTGACATTAGAAAAGCTTTAGCATACGAACTACACGATCTTTGTGCTAAGCTTGGATTGGGTCTTGTCCATCACATCATTCTCCTAATGATGTGATCCCGTTATCAACGACATCCAATGTCCATGGTCAGGAAACCGTAACCATCTATTGATCAACGAGCTAGTCAACTAGAGGCTTACTAGGGACATGGTGTTGTCTATGTATCCACACATGTATCTGAGTTTCCTATCAATACAATTATAGCATGGATAATAAACGATTATCATGAACAAGGAAATATAATAATAATAATCAATTTATTATTGCCTCTAGGGCATATTTCCAACAGTCTCCCACTTGCAGTAGAGTCAATAATCTAGTTCACATTGATATGTGATTAACACTCAAGGTCACATCCCCATGTGACTAACACCCAAAGAGTTTACTAGAGTCAATAATCTAGTTCACATTTACCATGTGATTAACACTCGATGAGTTCTGGGTTTGATCATGTTATGCTTGTGAGAGAGGTTATAGTCAATGGGTTTGAACCTTTTAGATCCGTGTGTGCTTTACAAATCTCTATGTCATCTCCTAGATGCAGCTACCACATTCTATTTGGAGCTATTCCAAATAACTGTTCTACTTGGAGCTATTCTAAATTGTTGCTCCATTATACGTATCCGGTATCTCTACTCAGAGCTATCCGGATGGGTGTTAAGCTTGCATCCACGTAACCCTTTACAACGAACTCTTTTACCACCTCCATAATCGAGAAAATTCCTTAGTCCACTAGTTACTAAGGATAACTTGACCGCTGTCCTGTGATCCATTCTTGGATCACTCTTGTACCCCTTGACTGACTCATGGCAAGGCACACTTCAGGTGCGGTACACAGTATAGCATATTGTAGAGCCTACGTCTTAAGCATAGGGGATGACCTTCGTCCTTTCTCTCTATTCTGCCGTGGTCGAGCTTTAAGTCTTAACTTCATACCTTACAACTCAGGCAAGAACTCCTTCTTTGACTGATCCATCTTGAACACCTTCAAGATCATGTCAAGGAATGTGCTCATTTGAAAGTACCATTAAGCGTTTTGATCTATCCTTATAGATCTTGATGCTTAATGCTCAAGTAGCTTAATCCAGGCTTTCCATTGAAAAACACTTTCCAAATAACCCTATATGCTTTCCAGAAATTCTACGTCATTTCTGATCAACAATATGTCAACAACATATACTCATCAGAAATTCTATAGTGCTCCCACTCACTTCTTTGGAAATACAAGTTTCTCATAAACTTTGTATACACCCAAAATCTTTGATCATCTCATCAAAGCATACATTCCAACTCCGAGATGCTTACTCCAGTCCCTAGAAGGATTGCTGGAGCTTTGCATACTTATTAGCATCTTTCAGGATTGACAAAACCTTCCAGTTGTATCACATACAACCTTTCCTCAAGAAAATATTCGAGGAAACAATGTTTTGACATCCTATCTACAAGATTTCATAAATAATGCAGTAATCGCTAATATAATTCCAACAGACTCTTAGCATCGCTACGAATGAGAAAGTCTCATCGTAGTCAACTCCTTGAACTTGTCGCAAAACATCTTAACGACAAGTCGAGCTTTCTCAATGGTGACACTTACCATCATTGTCTGTCTTCCTTTTAAAATCCATCTGTACTCAACAGCCTTACGACCATCAAGTAGTTCTTCCAAAGTCTACACTTTGTTTTCATACATGGATCCTCTCTCGGATTTTATGGCCTCGAGCCATTTATCGGAATCCGGGCCCACCACCGCTTCTCCATAGCTCGTAAGTTCATTGTTGTCTAGCAACATGACTTCCAAGACAGGATTATGTACCACTCTGAAGTAGTACGCATCCTTGTCATCCCACGAGGTTTGTTAGTGACTTGATCTGAAGTTTCATGATCACTATCATAAGCTTCCACTTCAATTGGTGTAGGTGCCACAGGAACAACTTCCTGTGCCCTGCCACACACTAGTTGAAGAGACGGTTCAATAACCTCATCAAGTCTCCACCATCCTCCCACTCAATTCTTTCGAGAGAAACTTTTCCTCGAGAAAGGACCCGATTCTAGAAACAATCCCTTATTGCTTTCGAATCTGAGACAGGAGGTATACCCAACTGTTTTGGGTGTCCTATGAAGATGCATTTATCCACTTTGGGTTTGAGCTTATCAGCCTGAAACTTTTTCACATAAGCGTCGCGGCCCCAAACTTTTAAGAAATGACAGCTTAGGTTTCTCTAAACCATAGTTCATACGGTGTCATATCATCGGAATTACGTGGTGCCCTATTTAAAGTGAATGTGGTTGTCTCTAATGCCTAACCCATAAATTATTGTGGTAATTCGATAAGAGACATCATGGTATGCATCATATCCAATAGGGTGCAATTATGATGTTCGGACACACCATCACACTATGGTGTTCCAGGATGTATTAGTTGTGAAACAATTTCCACAATGTCTTAATTCTGTGCCAAACTCGTAATTCAGTATTCATCTCTATGATCATATCATAGATATTTTATCCTCTTGTCACGACGGTCTTTCAACTTCACCCTGAAATTACTTGAACCTTTCAATAATTCAGACTCGTGATTCATCAAGTAAATATACTCAACATCTACTCAAATCATCTGTGAAGTAAGAACATAACGATATCCACTACATGCCTCAGCACTCATTGGACTGCACACATCAAAATGTATTACTTCCAACAAGTTGCTTTCTAGTTCCATTTTACTGAAACTGAGGCTTTCAGTCATCTTGCCCATGTGGTATGATTTGCATGTCTCAAGTGATTCAAAATCAAGTGAGTTCAAACGGTCCATTTGCATGGAGCTTCTTCATGCATATACACCAATGGACATGGTTCGCATGCCTCAAACTTTTCAAAAACGAGTGAGTCCAAAGATCCATCAACATGGAGCTTCTTCATGCGTTTTATACCGATATGACTTACGTGGCAGTGCCACAAGTAGGTGGTGCTATCATGAACATGTGTATCACTACGATCGAGATTTCAATGAACCATTCATTTTAGGTGCAAGACCATTTGAAGGTATTATTCAAATAAACAGAGTAACCATTATTCTCCTTAAATGAATAATCGTATTGCGATAGACATAATCCAATCATGTCTATGCTCAACGCAAACACCAATCTCGATGGTAGAGGGAGCGTGCGATGCTTGATTATATCAACATTGGAAACACTTCCAACACATATCGTCAGCTCACCTTTAGCTAGTCTCCGTTTATTCCGTAGCTTTTATTTCGTGTTACCAACACTTAGCAACCGAACCGGTATCTAATACCCTGGTGCTACTAGGAGTACTAGTAAAGTACACATCAACACAATGTATATCCAATATACTTCTATCGACCTTGCCAGCCTTCTCATCTACCAAGTATCTAGGGTAATTCTGCTCCAGTGGCTGTTCCCCTTATCATAGAAGCACTTAGTCTCGGGTTTGGGTTCAACCTTGGGTTTCTTCACTAGAGCAGCAGCTGAATTGCCTTTCATGAAGTATCCCTTCTTGCCCTTGCCCTTCTTGAAACTAGTGGTTTTTTCAACCATCAACAATTGATGCTCCTTCTTGATTTCTACTTTTGTGGTGTCAAACATCGCCAATATCTCAAGGATCATCATATATGTCCCTGATATATTATAGTTCATCACGAAGCTGTAGCAGCTTGGTGGTAATGACTTCGGAGAAACATCACTATCTCATCTGGAAGATCAACTCCCACTTGATTCAAATGATTGTTGTACTCAGACAATCTGAGCACAAGCTCAACAATTGAGCTTTTCTCCTTAGTTTGTAGGCTAAGAAAATCGTCGGAGGTCTTATACCTCTTGACGTGGGCACGAGCCTGAAATCCCAATTTCAGCCCTCGAAACATCTCATATGTTTCGCGATGTTTCAAAAACGTCTTTGGTGCCTCAATTCTAAACCATTTAGCATTACGCACTGAACTATCATGTAGTCATCCAAACGTGTATGTCAGATGTTCGCAACATCCACAGACGACGTTCGAGGTTCAGCACACTGAGTGGTGCATTAAGGACATAAGCCTTCTAAGAAGCAATGAGGACAATCCTCAGTTTACGGACCTAGTCCGCATAATTGCTACTATGAACTTTCAACTAATTTTTCTCTAGGAACATATCTAAACAGTAGAACTGAAGCGCGAGCTACGACATAATTTGCGAAGACCTTTTGACTATGTTCAGGATAATTAAGTTCATCTTATGAACTCCCACTCAGATAGACATCCCTCTAGTCATCTAAGTGATTACATGATCCGAGTCAACTAGGCCGTGTCCGATCATCACGTGAGACGGACTAGTCAACGTCGGTGAACATCTTCATGTTGATTGTATCTACCATATGACTCATGCTCGACCTTTCGGTCTTCTGTGTTTCGAGGCCATGTCTATACACATGCTAGGCTCGTCAAGTTAACCCTAAGTGTTTTGCATGTGTAAAACTGTCTTACACCCGTTGTATGTGAACGTAAGGATCTATCACACCCGATCATCACGTGGTGCTTCAAAACGATGAACTTTAGCAACGGTGCACAGTTAGGGGAGAACACTTCTTGAAATTTTAATGAGGGATCATCTTATTTACTACCGTCGTTCTAAGCAAATAAGATGTATAAACATGATAAACATCACATGCAATCAAATAGTGACATGATATGGCCAATATCATATAGCTCCTTTTGATCTCCATCTTCGGGGCTCCATGATCATCATCGTCACCGGCATGACACCATGATCTCCATCATCGTGTCTTCATGAAGTTGTCTCGCCAACTATTACTTCTACTACTATGGCTAACGGTTAGCAATAAAGTAAAGTAATTACATGACGTTTATGTTGACACGCAGGTCATAAATAAATAAAGACAACTCCTATGGCTCTTGCCGGTTGTCATACTCATCGACATGCAAGTCGTGATTTCTATTACAAGAACATGATCAATCTCATACATCACATATATCATTCATCACATCCTTTTGGCCATATCACATCACATAGCATACCCTGCAAAAACAAGTTAGACGTCCTCTAATTGTTGTTTGCATGTTTTACGTGACTGCTATGGGTTTCTAGCAAGAACGTTTCTTACCTACGCAAAGACCACAACATGATATGCCAATTGCTATTTACCCTTCATAAGGACCCTTTTCATCGAATCCGTTCCGACTAAAGTGGGAGAGACAGACACCCGCTAGCCACCTTATGCAACTAGTGCATGTCAGTCGGTGGAACCAGTCTCACGTAAGAGTACGTGTAAGGTCGGTTCGGGCCGCTTCATCCCACAATACCGTCGAAACAAGATTGGACTAGTAACGGCAAGCATATTGAATAAAATCAACGCCCACAACTACTTTGTGTTCTACTCGTGCATAGAATCTACGCATAGACCTAGCTCATGATGCCACTGTTGGGGAACGTAGCAGAAATTCAAAATTTACCTACGTGTCACCAAGATCTATCTATGGAGAGACCAGCAACAAGGGGAAGGAGAGTGCATCTACATACCCTTGTAGATCGCTAAGCGGAAGCGTTCAAGAGAACGGGGTTGATGGAGTCGTACTCGTCGTGATCCAAATCACCAATGACAAAGTGCCGAACGGGCGGCACCTCCGCGTTCAACACACGTACAGCCCGGTGACGTCTCCCATGCCTTGATCCAGCAAGGAGAGAGGGAGAGGTTGTGGAAGACTCCATCCAGCAGCAGCACAACGGCGTGGTGGTGGTGTAGGAGCGTGGCTATCCTGCAGGGCTTCGCCAAGCACCACAGAAGAGGAGGAAGAAGAGATGCAGGGCTGCACCAACGAGAGATCGAATCGCGCTTTATGGGCAGCCCTAGGCCTCACTATATATAGGGGAGAGGGAGGAGGGTGCGCCCCCTCTAGGGTTCCCACCCCTAGGGGGGCGGCAGCCCTAGATGGGAAACAAGGGGCGGCCAAGAGGGGAGAGAGGGAGGCGCCCCCTAGGGTGGGCCTTAGGCCCATCTAAGCCTAGGGTTTCCTCCTTTTTTTCCTCCTAGCTGCCCCTTGGGCCTTGTGGGAGGCGCATCAGCCCACTCAGGGGCTGGTCCCTCACCACTCTTGGCCCATGCAAGCCTCCGGGGTTGGTGGCCCCACTTGGTGGACCCCCGGGACCCTCCCGGTGGTCCCGGTACATTACCGATAAACCCCGAAACTCTTCCGGTGA
Source organism: Triticum dicoccoides (assembly GCF_002162155.2). Classification (NCBI taxonomy): domain Eukaryota; kingdom Viridiplantae; phylum Streptophyta; class Magnoliopsida; order Poales; family Poaceae; genus Triticum; species Triticum dicoccoides. Next base: position 386,720,774 of record NC_041388.1, read on the forward strand.
CCAAAACAGGACTTCCCATATATAAATCTTATCTCCGGACCATTCTGGAACTCCTCGTGACGTCCGGGATCTCATCTGGGACTCCGAACAACATTCGGTAACCACATACAAACTTCCTTTACAACCCTAGCGTCATCGAACCTTAAGTGTGTAGACCCTACGGGTTCAGGAGACACGCAGACATGACCGAGATGACTCTCCGGCCAATAACCAACAGCGGGATCTGGATACCCATGTTGGCTCCCACATGTTCCACGATGATCTCATCGGATGAACCATGATGTCAAGGACTTAATCAATCCCGTATACAATTCCCTTTGTCTAGCGGTATTGTACTTGCCCGAGATTCGATCGTCGGTATACCGATACCTTGTTCAATCTCGTTACCGGCAAGTCTCTTTACTCATTCCGTAACACATCATCCCGTGATCAACTCCTTGATCACATTGTGCACATTATGATGATGTCCTACCGAGTGGGCCCAGAGATACCTCTCCGCTTACACGGAGTGACAAATCCCAGTCTCGATTCGTGCCAACCCAACAGACACTTTCAGAGATACCCGTAGTGTACCTTTATAGCCACCCAGTTACGTTGTGACGTTTGGCACACCCAAAGCACTCCTACGGTATCCGGGAGTTGCACAATCTCATGGTCTAAGGAAAAGATACTTGACATTAGAAAAGCTTTAGCATACGAACTACATGATCTTTGTGCTAAGCTTGGATTGGGTCTTGTCCATCACATCATTCTCCTAATGATGTGATCCCGTTATCAACGACATCCAATGTCCATGGTTAGGAAACCATAACCATCTATTGATCAACAAGCTAGTCAACTAGAGGCTTACTAGGGACATGGTGTTGTCTATGTATCCACACATGTATCTGAGTTTCCTATCAATACAATTATAGCATGGATAATAAACGATTATTATGAACAAGGAAATATAATAATAATCAATTTATTATTGCCTCTAGGGCATATTTCCAACATATAGGAGGGCCAAGGGGGCGCGCCGGCCCTAGGAGATCCAATCTCCTAGGGGGTGCGGCCAAGGGGGAGGAATCCCTCCTCCCAAGGCACCTAGGAGGCGCCTTCCCCTCCTAGGACTCTTCCTCCTTGAAACCCTAGGCGCATGGGCCTCTTGGGGCTGGTTCCCTTGGCCCATGTAGGCCAAGGCACACCCCCTACAGCCCATGTGGCCCCCCAGGACAGGTGGCCCCACCCGGTGGGCCCCCGGGACCCTTCCGGTGGTCCCGGTACAATACCGATAACCCCGAAACTTGTCCCGATGGCCGAAATAGTACTTCCTATATATAATTCTTTACCTCCAGACCATTCCAGAACTCCTCGTGACGTCCGGGATCTCATCCGGGACTCCGAACAACATTCGGGTTACTGCATATACATATCCCTACAACCCTAGCGTCACCGAACCTTAAGTGTGTAGACCCTACGGGTTCGGGAGACATGTATACATGACCGAGATGACTCTCCGGTCAATAACCAACAGCGGGATCTAGATACCCATGTTGGCTCCCACGTACTCCACGATGATCTCATCAGATGAACCACGATGTCGAGGATTCAAGCAACCCCGTATACAATTCCCTTTGTCAATCGATATGTTACTTGCCCGAGATTCGATCGTCGGTATCCCAATACCTCGTTCAATCTCGTTACCGGCAAGTCACTTTACTCGTACTGTAATGCATGATCCCGTGACCAGACACTTGGTCACTTTGAGCTCATTATGATGATGCATTACCGAGTGGGCCCAGTGATACCTCTCCGTCATACGGAGTGACAAATCCCAGTCTCGATTCGTGTCAACCCAACAGACACTTTCGGAGATACCTGTAGTGCACCTTTATAGTCACCCAGTTACGTTGTGACGTTTGGTACACCCAAAGCACTCCTACGGTATCCGGGAGTTACATGATCTCATGGTCAAAGGAAAAGACACTTGACATTGGAAAAGCTCTAGCAAACGAACTACACGATCTTGCGCTATGCTTAGGATTGGGTCTTGTCCATCACATCATTCTCCTATTGATGTGATCTCGTTATCAATGACATCCAATGTCCATAGTCAGGAAATCATGACTATCTGTTGATCAATGAGCTAGTCAACTAGAGGCTTACTAGGGACATGTTGGTGTCTATTATTCACACATGTATTACGATTTCCAGATAATACAATTATAGCATGAATAAAGACAATTATCATGAACAAGGAAATATAATAATAATGCTTTTATTATTGCCTCTAGGGCATATTTCCAACATTAAGTTCATGGAGAAATGGAGTAATGCAATAAGAACGATGACATGATGTAGACAAGATTGATATGTCTCCAATGTATCTATAATTTTTGATTGTTCCATGCAATTATATTATCTGTTTTGGATGTTAATGGGCTTTATTTTACACTTTTACATTATTTTTGGGACTAACCTACTAACCCAAGGCCCAGTGCAAATTGCTGGTTTTTTTCCTATTTCAGTGTTTCGCAGAAAAGGAATATGAAACGGAGTCCAACCGGAATGAAACCTTTGGGAACGTGATTTTTAGAACAAACGTGATCCAGAGGACTTGGAGTGGATGTCAAGAAACAAACGAGGAGTCCACGAGGCAGGGGGCGCGCCCTCCCCCCTCGTGGGCCCCTCGTAGCTCCACCGACCTACTTCTTCCTCCTATATATACCCATATACCCCGAAAACAACTAGGAGCACAACGAAACCCTATTTCCACTGCCGCAACCTTCTGTACCCAAGAGATCCCATCTTGGGGCCTTTTCCGGAGCTCCGCCGACATCGATCATGAAGGGCCTCTACATCAACTCCATGGCCCCTCCGATGATGTGTGAGTAAGTTTACTTCAGACCTTCGGGTACATAGTTATTAGCTAGATGGCTTCTTCTCTCTCTTTGGATCTCAATACAAAGTTCTCCTCGATCTTCTTGGAGATCTATTCGATGTAACTCTTTTTGCAGTGTGTTTGTCGAGATCCGGTGAATTGTGGGTTTACGATCAAGTCTATCTATGAAGAATATTTGATTCTTCTCTGAAATCTTTTATGTATGATTGGTTATCTTTGCAAGTCTATTAGAATTATCAGTTTGGTTTGGCCTACTAGATTGATCTTTCTTGCAAAGGGAGAAGTGCTTAGCTTTGGGTTCAATCTTGCGGTGCTCGATCCCAGTGACAGAAAGGGAAATGACACGTATTGTATTGTTGCCGTTGAGGATAAAAGGATGGGGTTTATATCATATTGCTTGAGTTTATCCCTCTACATCATGTCATCTCACCTAATGCATTACTCTATTCTTATGAACTTAATACTCTAGATGCCTGCTGGATAGCGGTCGATGTGTGGAGTAATAGTAGTAGATGCAGGCAGGAGTCGGTCTACTTGTCACGGACGTGATGCCTATATACATGATTGATACATCCATTTTGCATCATGCTTTTATATCGATATTTATTGCCTTATGGGCTGCAATTACAAATTATGTCACAATACTTATGCCTATTCTCTCTTATTTTACAAGGTTTACATGAAGAGGGGAAATGCCGACAGCTGGAATTCTTGGCTGGAAAAGGAGCAAATATTAGAGACCTATTCTGCACATCTCCAAAAGTCCTGAAACATCACGGGAGCACGTTTCAGAATATATAAAAAATATTGAGCGGAAGAAGTACCAGAGGGGGGCCACCCACCGTCCACGAGGGTGGGGGCGCGCCCTACCCCCTGGGCGCGCCCCCTGCCTCGTGGGCCCCCTGGTGGCCCTCTAATGCCCATCTTCTGCTATATGAGGCCTTTCGTCCAAGAAAAAAATCATAAGCAAGCTCACGGGACGAAACTCCACCGCCACAAGGTGGAACCTTGGCGGAACCAATCTAGGGCTCCAACAGAGTTGTTCTGCCGGGGAAACTTCCCTCCGGGAGGGGGAAATCATCACCATCGTCATCACTAACGATCCTCTCATCGGGAGGGGGTCAATCTCCATCAACATCTTCACCAGCACCATCTCATCTCAAACCCTAGTTCATCTCTTGTATCCAATCTTTGTATCCAAACCTCAGATTGGTAGCTGTGGGTTGCTAGTAGTGTTGATTACTCCTTGTAGTTGATGCTAGTTGGTTTATTTGGTGGAAGATCATATGTTCATATCCATTATGCATATTAATACCCCTCTGATTATGAACATGAATATGCTTTGTGAGTAGTTACGTCTGTTCCTGAGGACATGGGAGAACTCTTGCTATAAGTAGTCATGTGAATTTGGTATTTGTTCGATATTTTGATAAGATGTATGTTGTCATCCCTCTAGTGGTGTCATGTGAACGTCGACTACATGACACTTCACCATTGTTTGGGCCTAGAGGGATGCATCAGGAAGTAATAAGTAGATGATGGGTTGCTAGAGTGACAGAAGCTTAAACCCTAGTTTATATGTTGCTTCGTAAGGGGCTGATTTGGATCCATATGTTTCATGCTATGGTTAGGTTTACCTTAATACTTCTGGTGTAGTTGCAGATGCTTGCAATAGGGGTTAATCATAAGTGGGATGCTTGTCCAAGTAAGGGCAGTACCCAAGCACCGGTCCACCCACATATCAAATTATCAAAGTACCGAACGTGAATCATATGAACGAGATAAAACTAGCTTGACAAAAATTCCCATGTGTCCTCGGGAGCTCTTTACTTCATATAAGAGTTTGTCCAGGCTTGTCCTTTGCTACAAAAAGGATTGGGCCATCTTGCTGCACCTTATTTACTTTTATTACTTGCTACTCGTTACAAATTACCTTATCGCAAAACTATCCGTTACCGATAATTTCAGCGCTTGCAGAGAATACCTTACTGAAAACTGCTTATCATTTCCTTCTGCTCCTCGTTGGGTTCGACAATCTTACTTATCGAAAAGGCTATGATAGATCCCCTACACTTGTGGGTCATCGATGATCATGCCTAGATATTCTCATAATTATTCGCTTTTCTATCAATTGCTCGACAGTAATTTGTTCACCCACCGTAATACTTATGCTATCTTGAGAGAAGCCACTAGTGAAACCTATGCCCCCGGGGTCTATTCTCCATTATATTAATCTTCTATCAACAAGCTATTTCAATTACCTTTTATTTTGCAATCTTTACTTTTAATCTTTATCATAAAAATACCAAAAATATTATCTTATCATCTCTATCAGATCTCACTCTCGTAAGTGTCCGTGAAGGGATTGACAACCCCTTTATCACGTTGGTTGCGAGGTTCTTGTGTAGGTACGAGGGACTTGCGTGTGGCCTCCTACTGGATTGATACCTTGGTTCTCAAAAACTGAGGGAAATACTTACGCTACTTTGCTGCATCACCCTTTCCTCTTCAAGGGAAAACCAACGCAGTGCTCAAGAGGTAGCAAAGATCTATCTATGTAGAGATAGACCCCATTGTTTTATCCTTAGTAGCAATGATACATACGTGTCGGTTCCCCTTCTGTCAGTGGGATCAAGCACCGTAAGATCGAACCCACTACAAAGCACCTCTTCCCATTGCAAGATAAATAGATCAAGTTGGCCAAACAAAACCAAAATGTCGGAGAAGAAATATGAGGCTATAAGCAATCATGCATAAAAGAGATCAAAGAAACTCAAATACTTTCATGGATATAAAAAGATAGATCTGATCATAAACTCAAAGTTCATCCGATCCCAACAAACACACCGCAAAAAGAGTTACATCATATGGATCTCCAAGAGGCCATTGTATTGAGAATCAAACGAGAGAGAGGAAGCCATCTAGCTACTAACTACGGACCCGAAGATCTACAAAGAACTACTCACGCATCATCGGAGAGGCACCAATGGAGGTGGTGAACCCCATCCGAGATGGTTTCTAGATTGGATCTGGTGGTTCTGGACTCTGCAGCGGCTGGAATTGATTTTCGTTGACTCCTCTAGGGTTTTTGGAATATTGGGGTATTTATAGAGAAAAGAGGCGGTCCAGGGGCACCCGAGGTGGGCACAACCCACCAGGGCACGCCTGGGCCTCCTAGCATGCCCTGGTGGGTTGTGCTCTCCTCGGAGCACCCCCCCAAGGCACAGCCTTGGCCCATTAGGTGTCTTCTGGTCCAAAAACAAATCTCCGTAAAGTTTCGTTGCATTTGGACTCTGTTTGGTATCGATTTTCTGTGATGTAAAAAACATGCAAAAACAACAACTAGCACTTGGCACTATGTCAATAGGTTAGTACCCAAAAAATGATATAAAATGACTATAAAACATCCAAGATTTATAATATAATAGCATGGAACAATCAAAAATTATAGATACGTTGGAGACGTATCAACATCCCCAAGCTTAACTCCTACTCGTCCTCGAGTAGGTAAGTGATAAAAACAGAATTTTTGATGTGGAATAATGTCTATCATGTCATATCATATTCTTTTCTTTATAGCATGGACATTTGGACTTTTATATTGTTCAAAGCAATAGTCTAGTTTTGACATGATAACTTAAATACTCAAGCATATCAACAAGCAACCATGTCTTTCAAAATATCAACGCTAAAATAAGTTATCCCTAGCCCATCATGCTCAATCATTGATCCTTCATGAAACACACTCGCATATTAACTACACCCAATGCTCAAGTACGATCATAGTGCCTCCTAGTTGGTGCTTTTATAAGAGAAGATGGAGACTCAAATTCAAAATAAAAATTGCATAAAGTAAAAGAAAGGCCCTTCATAGAGGGAAGTAGGGATTTGTAGAGGTGCCAGAGCTCAAAGCAAAAAAACTTAGACATAAAAGTCATTTTGGGAGGTGTGCCCTTCCCACCAACGAAAATGGCTTAAGAGTTCCTAACAATTTCCATGCTAGATATTCCTAAACAGAAAATAAAGTTTATTACTTTTTCCACCATACTTTCACTTTCAATGGCTAACCATATCCACGGGTGCCTTCCATACCAACACTTTCCAAGGCATTTATTATTTGACAAGATAAAGTAAATTCATTTTTCATTTCGGGACTGGGCATCCCTAATACCTTTGCCTTACTCTTGTGCAATGACAAGTGAATAAACACTCATCGTGAGAATAACACATCTAGCATGGAAAATATTAGCCGCCCCTTACCGCTCCACGAGCGGAACGAACACACAAAAGAGAAGTTTATTTTGAAAATTAGAGATGGCACATACAAATTTGCTTAGAACGGCAAAACAATACCGCATATAGGTATATATAGTGGACTCATGTGGCAAAACTGGTTTAAAGGTTTTTGGATGCACAAGTAGAGATCATACTTAGTGCAAAATGAAGGCTAGCAAAAGATTGAGAAGCGACCAACCAAGAAACGAATAATCTCATAAGCGAGCATTAAGCATAATTAACACCGAATAATGCACCACAAGTAGGATATAATTTCATTGCATAATTATTGACATTCGTGCTTGCATAGGGAATCACAAACCTTAACACCAATATTCTTACTAAAGCATAATTACTCATCAGCATGACTCACATATCACATCATCATATCTCAAAACTATTACTAAGAATCAAGTTTATTTTGTCCAATGATCTTCATGAAAGTTTTTATTATATCCTTCTTGGATATCTATCACTTTGGGACTAATTTTCATGTGTTGCTTTTGAAAAGCTCAAACAAATATAAGTGAAGATCATGAGCATAATATTTCTTTCTCTCAAATTAATTTAAGTGAAGCAAGAGAGAATTTCTTGAACATTTTACTAACTCTCAAATAAATCTAAGTGAAGCAAGAGAGCATTTATTCAAAAATACTAAAGCACACCGTGCTCAAAAAGATATAAGTGAAGCACTAGAGCAAGTCCATAGCTCATAAAAAATTTAAGTGAAGCATAGAGAGCAATTCTAACAAGTCATGACATAATTTTGGTTCTCTCAAATAGGTGTGTACAGCAAGGAATCAAGACTTAAAACACAAAATAAGACAAGCAAAGACTCATATCATACAAGATGCTCCAAGCAAAACACATAGTATATGACGAATAAAAATATAGCTTCGAGTAAAATACCGATGGTCGTTAGAAGAAAGAGGGGATGCCACTCGGGGGCATCCCCAAGCTTAGTTGCTTGCTCTCTTTTGGATAATAGCTTGAGATGACGGGGCATCCTCAAGCTTAGGTTCTTCTTTCCTTATTCCTTCATCCATCGTAACATAACCCAAAACTTGAAAACTTCAATCACACAAAACTCAACAAAACCTTCGTGAGATCCGTTAGTAAAAGAAAGCAAATCACTACTATAAGTACTGTATCAAACCAATTCATATTTTGTTCTTGCATTATATCTACTGTATTCCAACTTTTCTATGGCCAAAACTCATCAAATAAAACCATAGAGCCATCAAAACAAGCACACAACGCAAAGAAAACAGAATCTGTCAAAACAAAACAGTCTATAGCAATCTGACTATTCCAAATACTTTTGTAACTCCAAAAATTCTGAAAAATTAGGACGACCTGAGAAATTTGTATATTGATATACTACAAAAGGAGTGGGTATTTTATCGCTCTCTGGTTAAAAATGAGAACTATTTTTGCGAGCGCAAAAGTTTCTGTTTTTCAGCAAGATCAAATAACTATCACCCAAGAAGATCCTAAAGGCTTTACTTGGCATAAACACTAATTAAAACACAAAAAACACAATCATAACAGTAGCATATTGTGCAAATACTCAAGAATAGAAAGCAAAACGCAAAAATAAATTTTATTCATTGGGTTGCCTCCCAACAAGCGCTATAGTTTTACGCCTTTAGTGAGGCATAAAGCTAGGATCTACGTTTTGTCTTCCGTAGTTTTGGCAACTTTTGTAAGGGTTTTCTCAAACCCGGGAGGCTCTTTACGCTTCCCTAAATTCTCCGGAAAAGAAACCATCTTTAGATACAAAATATCCAATCGCTTGTTGCAAAGAGTAATCAAGGTGTTCATGCGATTGATACTACCATTGAGGTGTTGGATGGGTTCATTATATTTCTGTATTTCAACCATATGTTTATGCAAATCACCAAACTTGTCCAACATCTGAACTCCCTAAGGGGTGAAAGAAAACCCCTTATTTTAAGGTGTAACTCCCAACCTTCTAAAATTTCATAGGCAGTATTGGCATCAAGCTCGATAAAATTCCCACATATAATTATTATGAGAGAGGAAAATATTTGTGAAGGGAATATTTGTGATATCTATATTGTTGAATTTGAATATGATCCCACATATAATTATCTAGAAAAATAATATGATATGACATGATAGGCAGCATTCCACATTAAAAATTTTGTTTTTATCATTTACCTACTCGATAACGAGCAGGAATTAAGCTTGGGATGCTTGATACGTCTCCAACGTATCTATATTTTTTGATTGTTTCATGCTATTATATTATCTGTTTTGGATGTTTTATATGCATTAATATGCTATTTTATATTATTTTTGCGACTAACCTATTAACCTAGAGCCCAGTGCCATTTGTTGTTTATTCCTTGTTTTTGAGTTTTGCAGAAAAGAAATACCGAACGGAGTCCAAACAGAATGAAACCTTCGTGATGATTTTTCTTGGACCAGAAGATAACCAGGAGACTTGGACATGAAGTCGGAGGAGCCACGAGGCGGCCACAAGGACGGAGGGCGCGCCTAGGGGGGTAGGGCGCGCCCCCCACCCTTGTGGCCCTCCTGCACCTCCTGACCTAATTCTTTCGCCTATATATTCCCAAATATCCCCAAACCACTAGAGGCATCCACAAAAACACTTTTCCACCACCACAACCTTCTGTACCCGTGTGATCCCATCTAGGGACCTTTTCCGGCACCCTGCTGGAGGGGGGTTCGATCACAGAGGGTTTCTACATCAACTCTATTGCCCTTCCGATGAAGCATGAGTAGTTTACCACAGACCTACAGGTCCATAGTTAGTAGCTAGATGGCTTCTTCTCTCTCTTTGATTCTCAATACCATGTTCTCCTTGATGTTCTTGGAGATCTATTCAATGTAATACTTTTTTGCGGTGTGTTTATCGAGATCTGATGAATTGTGGATTTATGATCAGCTTATCTATGAATATTATTTGAATCTTCTCTGAATTCTTTTATGCATGTTTTGATATCTTTGTAATTCTCTTCGAACTATCGGTTTAGCTTGGTATTTCTTGCAATGGGAGAAGTGCTTAGCTTTGGGTTCAATCTTGCGGTGTCCTTTCCCAGTGACAGTAGGGGAAGCAAGGCACGTATTGTGTTGTTGCCATCGAGGATAAAAAGATGGGGTTTTCATCATATTGCTTGAGTTAATTCCTCTACATCATGTCATCTTACTCAATGCGTTACTCCGTTCTTTATGAACTTAATACTCTAGATGCATGTTGGATAGCGGTCGATGTGTGGAGTAATAGTAGTAGACGCAGAATCGTTTCGGTCAACTTGACACGGACGTGATGCCTATATTCATGATCATTACCTTAGATATCGTCATAACTTTGCGCTTTTCTATCAATTGCTTGGCAGTAATTTGTTCACCCTCCGTATTATTTGTTATTATGAGAGAAGCCTCTAGTGAAACCTATGGCCCCCGGGTCTATTTTCCATCATATAAGTTCTATTTTACATCATATAAGTTTTCGATCTACTATTTTGCAATCTTTTACTTTCCGATCTGTAAACCAAAAATACCAAAAATATTTATTTTATCGTTTATCTATCTCTATCATATCTCACTTTTACAAGTAACCATGAAGGGATTGACAACCCCTTTATCGAGTTGGGTGCAAGTTGTTTGATTGTTTGTGCAGGTATTCGGTGATTTGTGCATTGTATCCTACTGGATTGATACCTTGGTTCTCAAACCGAGGGAAATACTTATCTCTACTTTGCTGCATCACCCTTTCCTCTTCAAGGAAAAAACCAACGCAAGCTCAAGAAGTAGCAGGATACGAGAGTAGCAACGCGGGATGTAAAGCCTGCGCTACTGCCAAGCCCGTTAGCTATAGCAAGGGGTACAAACCCAACGCTTCTGCTAGGCGGGGCCTGGGAGCTGGGCATGTGTATCCACAGTAGCAGTGCGGGATGTAAAACCCATGCTATTGCTATCTCGCTAGTTGTAGCGCAGGTTTTATCCCCAACGCTGCTACTATTGCCAGCCCCAGGAGGCATGGTGAGGACCACTTAGTAGTAGCCCCAGTTCCGTGAACCCGCACTACTGCTAATGTTCACCTGCAGTGTTGGGTTTAATCTCGCGCTGCTGGTAAATAGCAGCAACGCTGCCTAGCCTACCCACCCCGTGCCACTATTAAGTGCCAGCCTATAGGGTTTTTCCTAGTAGTGCTTCCATGCTGCAACCCTTTATAAGACCAAGTTGAAAGATCAAAACAACCAGCTAGAGAGGGAGGGGTGAATAGGAAACTGCAAATTATAAGTTTACTTCAATGGCAGCATAAATCAGGTTCTCCAGATAAGCGACCGGGCCCTGCCCGGGACTTGTACTTATTGCTTGAATGCATGTATAAGGCAAGCCAGGAACCCTAGGAGGGTACCTAATTCCCTAAATAAACTCTTCTATCAAGTAGGCAGGATTGTAACTTAGACACAAAACTCATCAACGACCCCTTTGATCTCCGGCGATCTATATATCAATACCAACATTCAAACAAGGAGTAGGGTTTTACCTCCCTAGGAGGGCCTAAACCTGGATAAGCTCATTGTTTCCTCATTTATCTCTCAGTCGACCAAGCGCTCATTCTGCCGAACAAATCGCCATCTTCGGACGACACTGTTGGAACAAAACCCCGACAGTACAAATCTTTAATCGATCACATCAGGGAGAACACCTTCTTGGGTGATCCTATCCAACTTCCACGATAGAACCCGACGATGTTTCAAGATTTCATCCAAATGCATCGACATATTCGACATCAAGGAACTCATGAGCCACTTCAGAACGATCTAGTCGGGAATCTGTGGCCACTTCAAGGGGACAACTAGAACATATCTCGGGCTAAGTTGAATTCGAATTCGAACTATTTTATTCGAAAACTTTGTATTTGCATTGTAATATTTATATTTAAACTATTGTTGCAATGAAATATTTGCATGCGATTTATGCACGAATTGTGCTATTTATCTAGAGTTATTTTGGGTGCTTCAGACATAAGGAAGAAAAAACAGGCATGCGCATTTGGTGCACACCATTGGATGGCCGACTCCCCTATCGGTGTCCGCGAACATGTTCAAGAAATTTTATGTGTCTGTCCAGCGTTGGAGTTGCCCTATGGATATGAGGTTTCCAATTGGGAAATGTTTGCCTACGGCTGTTCGGCCCAACGCTCGGCCGGTCGCTCGTCCACGCACATGCCACACGGCATAAGGGCCCACACACAGACGTCTTTTCCTTATCCTCTCCTCCACATACATCTTATCCTATACGCAGACAGAGCTTCGTCTCTGGGTTTCTCTCCCCCGTCTCCATCTCAGCACTGTCTCTATGTCTAGCCGTGTCTTGGCTTCGACGAGCGCCGCGGCTTCTCCGGTGAGGCCACCACTAGCGGGACCCCATATGCTCCTCTTTTCATCCCTCTCCGATGGGATTTTCTCCTTTTTATCTTGTATAGCTCGTCAGCCCTTTCCCTTCCCGCTCCCCGACGCCACAGAGACCAGAGATGGACCACGGGACGGCGAGAACGGAGGAGGAAGCACAATGGGAACTATAACTGGTGGACGAAAAGGCTACATCCGAATACGCGGGAGCTGCAAACGGTAGGGCGGCAGGGGTGGTGAACCACGACCGGCAAATGAGGTTGTTGCACAAGGACCTGCTGACGACGGCGTCGCAAATGCTACAACCACGTACCACAAAACCTACAACCAACTTGCAAAGATGCTACAACGCGCGTACACCAGAGCTACAACCGCAAGGTGTCAACAAATGCTACAACCGTTCACCATAAAAGCTATAACCACGTTCGTTAGAGTTGCAAACTGAGTTCGCCGGAGTTGTAGCTAGGCAACACTGTGCTACAACCGTGTGTCGCAGGAGCTACAATCAATTCACGGAGATGCTACAACCACGTATACCGGAGCTGCAACTGGTAAGGCGTCGTTCACTGATGCTACAACCGTTTCACGATGATGATGCGACCCCGACGGCGGTGACAACCTTTTCTTTGCTGCAACCGGCGTTTGTGCAAGCTACAACCTACGTCGATGGAAGCTACAACCGACCATGGCGAGCTGCGGCCGAAAGTTGCCGTAGCTACAATTGGCTAAGATGGAGCAATAGCGACGATGTTACGACCTGCGTCCGGAAGTTGTCGTTGCTACAATCGGCTAAGATGGAGCAATAACGACGATGTTACGGCTTGCGAGTTAATTTGTTGGAACCAGTAGCACGTACTGTTGTATTGGGGGGGCATAACCACGCGAGGCACCAGCGTGGCAACCGCTGAGCCGCCGAGCTGTGCCGACGACGGTGAGCCGACGTGTGGAGCTGCAAGCAGGAGGCCAGAGGGGAGGAAGGGGCGACGAGGCGTGCTACGGGACAATAATGCTAAACATACAAAGACCCCCTCCCTCCCCCTCTCTAATTTTCAGGAAGGGTGGGCCGCCTCCCCACTTATTAACCAATCAAATTAACCCTTTTTATAAAACCTTGTAACTCGTTTATACGTGTACCATTACACGCTACGGGATATTGCATCGGAAGGAAGAAGGAACGCGTGCGAGAGGCTCGATCGGACGGCTACAACAGGAAGGATCGAGGGCCGACCGGCCGGCTCCTACCACCGGCCTGTCCGATTTGGCCTAAATCGATGTGGTTACAGGGCGACCACTACTGGCTATAAAGTTTGTAGTGGTAGGGGTACCGGTACAGATCTTCCATGGATCGCATCAGCCAGGACGCCTTCTTTCCAGCGGAAACAGCGGGAATGGCCTCGCCCTGCCGCCCATAGTGGTTGTGCAGCCCCATGCTCTTTTGCCGTCCAACTCGCCCTCCCCTGGCCCCGCCGCCGCGCCTACAGTACAGTACAATCCGAGAGCATCAGTTCCGCTGTTAACCGAGAGCTTGCGCGACCGCGGACACGCTACCGCTCGCCGCCGTCGAACCTTCAGGAGCAAGGACTACGTGCTGGTCACCGAGCTTCATCGTCTGCCGTGCAGCCAACAATATGTTATTTTTTGTCCCGCGTGCATGCAGATGTTCCAATATCCAATAATCCAAATATAGTACCATCTCGCTGATGTGGTTGCCGCGAGGCAAATGCACGCCTCGTGCCTAATTCCTTTCCCTAACACTCACGCTGCCATCATTATTCCTACCCTAACGTCGCGTCACATACAGTAATAACGCACAGTGCATTATTGCCAGGAAAAAAGGTTACTTACCACGGTCGAAGTTTCAATTTGGGCCTAAATCGACGTGGTTAATTGCAAGGGGACAACTGGCTGCAAAAGTTGGTGGCGGTGGTACAGACCTTCCGTCGGTCGCGCGCATTGGTGTAGGCCGGCAAAGGGGCGTAAGTTTCACCCGCTAATGATTCATTGGAGCCATGAGAACCAGGAAGCTTATTACGTACTACCGTATTACTGTTACCGCCTTACCTAACTCGGCGTCGCCGTCCATAGGGGCCACCGGCGCGCATGGCCGGCCTCCGCCCTCTCGTTCTCTCAACCACTTCCCTTTCCGGCCCTATAAAGTTGGCGACGCCCCAAACTTAACCAGCAGCGGTAGAGCTCCTTCTTCTACCCGTAGCTCGTACGTGGCATCTCCATCTCACCAACAATCTTGTTTAGACAGGCAGTGTAAAAGTGACAGCAACAATGACCGTCGTCGCCGCCGCCGCCGCCGCGCAGGAGCTGCCCGGGCACGGGCAGACCGTGTGCGTCACCGGCGCCGCCGGGTACATCGCGTCGTGGCTCGTCAAGCTGCTCCTGGAGCGGGGCTACACCGTCAAGGGCACTGTGAGGAACCCAGGCACGCGCACCATCCAGATTCAAGTTCATAGTAACCGACGACATTACTGCGTTGCTTAACTTCGGGGCTAAATTGACGTGCGTGATGCTGCAGATGATCCGAAGAACGCGCATCTGAGGGCGCTGGACGGCGCCGCCGAGAGGCTGGTCCTCTGCAAGGCCGACCTCCTCGACTACGACGCCATCTGCGCCGCCGTCGAGGGCTGCCACGGCGTGTTCCACACCGCCTCCCCCGTCACCGACGACCCCGTACGCCACGCCTCCTGCCCTGTCCTTGTTCGTTGCGTGCTGATGTGTCTTCGCTTCAGTTGCTCACGCCTGCGGTGAACTCGGTCGTACGTCTGAACAGGAGCAGATGGTGGAGCCGGCGGTGAGGGGCACGGAGTACGTGATCAACGCGGCGGCGGACGCCGGCACCGTGCGCCGGGTGGTGTTCACGTCCTCCATCGGCGCCGTCACCATGGACCCCAACCGCGGTCCCGACGTGGTCGTCGACGAGTCCTGCTGGAGCGACCTTGAATTCTGCAAGAAAACCAAGGTCAGCAGTTCAGTCCCCTTCGGCTTTTGTTCCACTTCAGAAGTCTTCTTTTATCTTTCTTTTATGAATCTTCAGAAGTCTTCGTTAGTTGCATCCATCCAGAACAGGCAGAAAATCCCTTCCAAAAAACCGAATAGGCAGAAAATTAATGGGTTTAATCACATGCCCTCTTGTGATCGAAACACAAACAGGACATGATTAATTGTATGAGCTGTTGCATGCACAAGCGAAACATAATATCTAGATTTTAAAAGTTTTCTCAACAACAACGACAAAAAAGAGACTATTATATATAGATTTAAAATGCTATGCCCTACGTGTGTCGATGAGAAATTGCTTCTTTTTTGGTACCGTACTCATACCGATTAAGAAGTCCTCTTCTGGCATTCTAAATTATGTCGAAATTGGCCGCACGCATAAACAGTAAGTACACTACGCAGTTTTGGTGAACGCGTGTGCAGCCGGCATCTTGCTTTCGGAAGCTCACACAAACATTCGGCAACATCGTTCACCATGTCGCACACTCACGTGCAATTCTTTCCTCCAACGTACGGAAAGGGAAAGCGGAGCGTCGTTTTCACCACCAACTCCAGAATATAACATCTGGGTAAGACGATTAACCAACGGATCAAGCGAAGACGTATCACAGGATTCGGAGTCAATCTTGTTCACGGCTGATGCAAGTCATTATCGACGAGTATATCATTACATTCCTCCCATAATGGTGTAGCACAAGCCTCTTTGATTGCGAAGTTGATCGAAAGCCTCTGTGCAAGTAGGACACGGATGTCGACTAGAAAATCAGGGAAAAGCATTCACCACGGCCCCGCAAGATGCGCGCTGTCGCGTAACTATTGCCTAAGGATGACGTCAGCTCCGAACCTCTGACATGGACGAGATTATTTTTTTTTGCTGGTGCGCCAGAACTGGTACTGCTACGGCAAGGCGGTGGCGGAGCAGGCGGCGTGGGAGAAGGCCGCGGCGCGCGGGGTCGACCTCGTCGTGGTGAACCCAGTGCTGGTGGTGGGGCCGCTGCTGCAGCCGACGGTGAACGCCAGCGCCGCGCACATCCTCAAGTACCTCGACGGCTCCGCCAAGAAGTACGCCAACGCGGTGCAGGCGTACGTGGACGTGCGCGACGTCGCCGCCGCGCACGTCCGGGTCTTCGAGGCGCCCGGGGCCTCCGGCCGCCACCTCTGCGCCGAGCGCGTCCTGCACCGCGAGGACGTCGTCCACATCCTCGGCAAGCTCTTCCCCGAGTACCCCGTCCCAACAAGGTGAGTGCCCGCATGCAACATCCTCCCTACGTTCTCGCAACATTTCTTGCTCTGTTTTACCTAGCTGTCTCATGTTCTGATCTTGCAAAATCTCACTTCAGAGGATTTACTTGCTCTACTTGAGGATTTAAGGTTTAATTTGGTTAGTAGGGGTGCTAGTAACTTGATGAGTGCTTCTGATTTGGAAATCTTATTTAGTGCTTGGTTAAGGTGGATGTGGGTCCCACCCTAGGTTGGTAAGTAGGGACGAGAGTGCAGAGCGGCTTACTGATCACTAAAGCTCTAGGAGTAGGTGCGGCGGGTGAACGAGAACTCACTGGTGACGCCACGAAAAGAGACCTAGGCTTTCTTGCACTTAGTACCGCGAAACGACTTGGAATATAAAGCTTTTAAACTGTCATGTGTAAGAGTGAAGCATACTGGCTGGAACACTTGTCCTGACGTGTAAATGGGCATTCCCTCGCTGGCAGGCAAGATAATATGCACACTGACACAAACCCTTCAGTTTGATCAGTACGTAAGCTAGTAGTAAAAAAGATCTGACCTAATCTGTAATAGTGTTTATGTTAGCAATGAAAAACTGAAATAAGAAGTACCTGTGAAGCACTTCCATCAAGAAGTAGACCTCTCCAGACAGTTTCAAACCCACTTTGAATGTCTGTCCTTGGTGGAGTGTGAGCCTGAAAAGTGGTAGTAGTTGAAATTAGTAGAAAATGTGGCATCAAGATATCTTAGACAAAAAATATATATTTGTCTACTCAATGATTGGCAATAGCTTACTCAGTTCCTCTGTCCTTTTGGAGCGATCAAATTAATTACACTTCATGGCCTATGAATTGACAAGTGGAGCAATTAGGGGAAAGCTTCATGGTCAGGAAGTAGTGAAGTGCCAAGTGATCATATTAAAAATTGTGCACTTTGGCTAAATAACATATCCCGGTTATAAAAAAGGAAGACAAATGATGTCGCTTGAGCTTTCTGCTCCTGAGTTTAAAATAGGAACCAAATCACGTAGCTTGAGCTTTCTGCTCCTGATGACCTGATGCCTTGTTTAAAACGAGCAATTGTGCTGTGTGATCATCATACACAGTAAGCTCAGCAGCATGCTAGTGCAGTCATATGGGCCATTATTGGCTTAGGTAAGCAAATCAGAACTAACTGTTGTGCTGTGTGATCATCCAAAAACACTTTTCCTACCTTACCTTTGATCTAGTGAGCAGTGACCTTTCTTTTTGCTGATGTGGTGAGTAGTGACTGTTCTTAATTGGAACGGATGGTGGAGAATGACAAATTCGTCTGTAGTGCCACCGAAGGGAGCAATACTTTTGATTTTGCTCCGGCGCAATGATAAGTGGTAAAATGAATGGAACCTGCTGCAGTTTCATAATACTCCCTCCGTAAAGAAATATAAGAGCATTTAGATCACTAAAGTGTACTGCATCTTTGGTGTATGCGGCATCTTTGGTGACATGTGTCAAGGTTGTGCTCAGGTGCTCTGACGAGGTGAACCCACGGAAGCAGCCTTACAAGATGTCCAACCAGAAGCTGCAGGACCTTGGCCTCCAGTTCACCCCTGTCAACGACTCCCTGTACGAGACGGTGAAGAGCCTCCAGGAGAAGGGGCACCTCCCGGCGCCGAGGAAAGATATCATCCTCCCAGCAGAGCTGGACGGTGCAACGGCGTGATGGTGCTGAAGAAACAGCGCGGTTCACGTTTTTCTGTAACGCGGTGGGACATCATATGTGGTCTGCTTGTGTATACATCCTATCTAATATCGTGTTATTTATGTGGACTAAGCAAACATGGTAATGTATCGGCTTCGATGATCAACACTTAAAAGTGAGCTTTCGCAAACTATTCCTTGGGTTTGCTGCCAGCCTTCCCTTCTTTATTGATGCAATGCAGTTGCTTGTTTGTGCCTGAACATTCTCTCACAAGTAGATATGGCCTCACATGGCAACAGTGTATCTTTTCAGTATATCGAATGTCACTACTCACTAATACATGGAATTTAGATAACAAGGAAGCTTGCAGGACCTTCTCCACATATAGATACATGGTAAAAAGAGTGTTAAGTGTTCAAGAAATAGCCTTTTGCCAGAACAATAGTGGTAGGTAGGGTATGATGAGAAAGGGGATACCAGAGAACATGAGCGAAATCAATATTAACTTATACGAGTAACAAAACAAAAGTAACAAAATTATCTATCTAGAAGATACGCAGAAAGCTATCTTAGGTAAGGACAGAAGAGTGGTTATAGAAAAGGTGTCTTGGTGTAACTTTCAAGTTTCAGGCACTACCGGACTCGCGGTCTATGCCTACGGCCAGGGGCCGACGGCATAGGTCCTTTGCCGTCGGCATAGATTTATGCCTACGGATGCCGTCGGCCTAGACCCATCGGCGTAGATATCGTCAGCGTAGTCTTGTTAGACCGTCGGCGTAGTATAGCCGTCGGCATAGGGGCCTATGCCGACGGCCAGGGTCAGCCGTCGGCATAGTTTAGCCGTCGGCAGTGTTTTTCCGTCTGACGGCAACGGACGGCGCCGTCAAAAGCGCTGACGAGTCATGGGAAGCCACGTGTAGAGGTACGCCGACGGCTTGGCCGTCGGCATAGGTAGAAATCTATGCCGGCGGCCTAGCGTCGGCGTACCTCTGCCACGTGGCGTTCCGTGGTGCTCCTGGTGGCAGTGCTATGCCTACGGCAAAGCCGTAGGCATAGATGGAATCTATGCCGACGGCTTTGCCGTAGGCATAGCACAGCCACGTGGCAAGCCCTGGTAACTCCTGGGCTTATATATGCCGACGGCTTTGCCGTAGGCATAGTTTTTTCCCCTGTTTTTTCTTTTTCAATTCATTTGACAGCATTTCAAAGCAGAATAATATGAAATTATGCATAAATATGACAGTTCATCATCTGAACATACTCAAGTTCATCATCATCATCTAAACATAGTCAAGTTCATCATCATCATCTAAAGATCATCACCGGCGGAAGTTCATGAACATAAAAGTAGTGCAAGACATGGAACATCATAAAAGTAGCAACATGAAAGGCATGGCACGACGGCCACATGCACGGAATCATCATCGACATCAAGCAAGACCACCTCCGCCAAAACCACCACCACCAAGACCACCTCCGCCAAAACCACCACCACCAAGACCACCTCCGCCAAAACCGCCACCACCAAGACCACCTCCGCCAAAACCGCCCCCGCGACCACCATCACTCTGCCAGATCGGGGTGACTGGGGCCGACGGAGCAGTAGTCGAGCCACCGGTCCCCTACATTTTTTAGAAAAGATTCTAACGGTAAATATGATATGATAGTGTTGAATGAACGAGAACTAGTTTGCCAGTAGTTAGGAAAATGTACTAACCGGACCATCACTGCCTAGTGCCACCCATTCATCGAACGTGGGCACGTGTGGGGGTTCTCCCGCAGGTGGTGGCGGGGGTCCCATTTGTGGTGGATCCGTGCGGTTACTCCAAGACGCCAACATAGCCTGGATGTTAGTTAAACAAGCAAACTAGGAGTCAGAAGGAATGAAAGTGCAAAAATTTAGCTTGGTTTTAAGAGGGCAAAACTAACCGCCATCATCTGACGGTTGTAATCATCATTTGCCTTCACTCGTTGCAAGTACTCTCGCACCTCGAGATTCCTATGCTCGACAAAGGCCCTATATGCCTACATAATTTAGGTTGTTTCTAAGTGAGCAATGCTGAAAATGAACTGAGAATGCTAGAGAGAAAAAGATAAAGGGGAAGTACTTACAGCATGCTGGCGGGCTAAGGGAGTCTGTGAACGCCCCGTACTCTCTAACTGGCTCGGGATGGTAGACCGAAGCCGTGTGTACGAGATCGAAGGAGTTATCAAGCCATCGAAACACGGATACCGGCCATGTGACTTCCCCTGGATGGCCACCACTGCCGTGTCGTTGATCTGAGACTGGGCGACCTCAGGAACAGGAACATCCGGATGCAACTTCTGATAGTGCTGAGTGTAAGACTCCAGGTGCTCCTCGGTCTTGCCGTAGTACTGGCTCTCGCCCTCCTTGGGATGACTCCGCTCGCGGGCCAGCTTCCACGACTCAATGTCTGAGAGCGGCCTCTTCAACTTGTCCTCCTGCAACGTCAAACAGAAGTTAGACATACATAAGAACATGACGGTAAACAAGAACAAAAATGCATCATGCATATAGATATACCTTCATGGCCTTGAAGCCCCAATGGTTCCTGTTTCCTTGGCCGTGTGTCCCGTCTTTTCCACGGTTAGCCCGGGCCTTGATGCTCTTGGCAGCAAACTCTGCATCTGCGCTGAGCCACCTATCCACCAAACTCGCCCATCCGTCATGCCTTCCATAGCACCAACGAGGAACAACCTATGCAAATTTTTGAAGCATGACATGTGAGCATGAAACATATAGTTGACTACTTGAAACAATGATAAGTTAGTAATAGTTACCATCATGAACTGCTCCCTGTTCAAGGTAAGTCGTTGCCTCTGCGCTTGAGTTTTGGTCATCTTTTGGTGCAGGTAGATGTGGTAGTACTGCGAGACGGCAACCCAGTGCACCTCGTACTGCAACTGACGAGATTTCTTCTTCGCAGCCGCAAGCAAGACCACGTCGGCTCTGGCCTTGTGCTCGTCAAGAACTCTATAGAGTTGCTGCAATCATGCATAAACCAGAAGCAAACAAGGCATGTGTTGAGTGATTCAATGATAAACTATGAACGAAACTGAAGACAAGTGATTCAGAAGAGAACTTACCCAAAATTTGGTGATCACGGCCTTAGCGGCCGTCCCGCACTCCGCGTTGCTGCAAGCCTCGTAGTGGGCCCAACTCGTGGCCAAAACCCGCAGCTGCGGGTCCCTATCTGGCCGCGGGCAGAATAGGCCAGGCCAAAACTCCTTCAACAAGACAGTGATAAGGCCGTTCGGTTTATGGCCCTTTCCGCAAAGGATCTAGTTTCTGCAAAAGAATCAAATGATTGCCATGTGTATAATAAGAAAATGTTGTCATGTGTTGAAAATATGATTGAGAGGCACTTACTCTATCCCCACGGGTTCAATGAGCCACTTGTGCTCCTCGATAGAAGGTGGTGTAGGTAGTCCGGCATTACCACGCAGCCACCCCTCCGGAGCACCCGGTGGCAAGTCACCCCACAACTCGGGATCAACCTCCCCTCCACCCTCCTCACCCTCCTCCTCACCCTCCTCCTCGGCCTCCTCCTCCTCGCCCTCCTCCTCCTCACCCTCCTCCTCCTCCTCCTCACCCTCCTCCTCGGCCTCCTCCTCCTCGCCATCAGGAACATACTCCTCCTCCTCAGACTCAGAAGGTGCCTCTGTATAGGAGGGCATCGAAGAAGACCCTCCTATTTCGGACACGGCCCGGAGTTTTTTGCCCCGGCTGCCTCTCCCCCCACCTCCTCCTCCTCTAGGGGCTCTCCCCCCACCGCCTCCTCCTCTAGGATCTCCTCCCCCGACCCCTCCACCTCCCTGTGAGGTGTCATCCTCGCGTAGTCGGGAGGGAACCTTGTGGGCTCGTCCACTCCGAGTAAGTCCTTTGAATTTACTGAGGAAACTGGCGCCGCTGGACTTGCCCATGATTAGCAAACCTGCATTGAGAAGAGAATAAACAATTAGTAAGGATATCAATTAAACAAGCATACAGGAAAAGCATTAATACCAGAAGAGCACATTAAGCATACTATTGTAATGATCATTAAAAGAACTTACATTTTCTAGAACCCATATGAATCGTCACTATTGTAATCTATTTGTGGACCGGTCTCATCATCACTATCACACATATCTTCTTCGTTGTCTGACGGAGGTGGAGGCTCTTCCTCATCGTCAGCGTCTTCATTTAATTTTTCAAGCATAATTATGTCTCTTTGATTCACAACTGCCTCACCATCAATCTGTGTGTCGTCGTCGTTTGGGTCCAGGTCAACATAACCCAAGTCATCATCCTCGTTGTTTCGGACCACGTCATCATGTTCCTCTTGATAGAACACTCCCTCGTATGTCATGGGGTTTATGTTGTAGTAATCATCATCGTTCGGGTCCGGTAGCTTACCATGCGGCGACACCTTGAACACAACTTCCCAACCCTTTAGGTACTCTTTCTGGCATGGGTAAGGCAGATAATATAATTGTGTGGCCTGGGTAGCGGCGATAAAGAGATTAGCTCCGGCATAGACGGTTGATGGTTTAATTTCAACTAAACCAACAGAAGGCGTACGTCTCAGACCCTTTTTGGGGTCGAACCATCGGCATTTGAACACAGTGAGACTTAGGTGTTCGCGGCCACGTTTGAATGTAAGCTCGTATATTTTTCCTGCCCTTCCGTAGTAATCTACTTTATTATCTCCTTCAGTGAAGACTCCGGTATTTATGGTTTTGGGATCAGGCCGACTGTTCTGGTGCTCCTCTGTATGGAAGCGATACCCATTCACATCATACTTTTGGCATGTCATGACAACAGGGTCAAAACCCATGTAAACCCATCTCAATTCTTCATCCATTGATTCGGTCGGATCATTTCCCTACAAGTTTAATTGAAATTATAGGGTGCATGAGTTTAATTGAAATTATAGGGTGCATGAGTTTAATTGAAATAGGTAATAGGGAAGTGTAAAAAATTACTTTCTCCATGAACCACGCAACGAAATTTTTCCTTCCATCAGCACCCTTTCGGAGAAGAGCAAGTGCCTCCGCTTTAGTAGGAGGCAACATTCCCGTCCATTCTTCTTCAACGAATCGACTACAATAAGAAAAGCGGTATAAGAACTAGGCAAAGTGAACATAACGAATTGACTAAAAGAATGGTGCAAAGGTATTACCTCATCCACTCATCCTCAACTTCCTTGATGTTGTGCAAGATATAGAACATGACATCCTCCCACTCATCTCGTGGCATGAGATAAGGTGTCGAGAATCCAGCCCTACCACCTTGCCCGATGAATGGAGGCAACTTGGGTTTATACTTGGGTTCTTCTGTATTGTATCGAGACACCTTATTGTGCAACGTGTGAACATGGTCCGGATAGTAGGCTGTCCTAAGGTCTGCCACCTCCTCTAAGATAATTGCCTCAGCTATGGAAGCTTCAATCTTAGCTTTGTTTCCACATTTCTGTCTCAGATGCTTGTTCTGTCTCTCAGGGCCGTACTGCCAACGGTTCTGCACAGGGCCCCCCAACAATACCTCGTTCGCGAGGTGCAAAATGAGATGTATTATCAGAGTAAAGAAGCCTGGCGGGAAGATCTTCTCTAGCTTGCATATCAACTCCGGCGCCTTCTTATGCATTTCTTTTATCTTCTCAGGACATACTTCTTTAGCACAAAGCGTGCGGAAGAAATGGCTTAACTCCGCAAGCACACGCCAGACACGCTCGGGAACATAGCCCTGAACCATCACCGGCATAATCCGCTCAATCCATACATGATAGTCATGACTCTTGAGCCCGGTCACTCTGCCCGTTGAAAGATTGACCCCCTTACTTATATTCGACGCATAACCATCAGTGAACTTTACGACGTGTTTCAGCCACTTGAATGACTCCATCTTATGATCCTTTTTAAGTACGAAGTCAGCATCTGGCTTGAACCAAGATTTTCGACTGCCTATGGGAGGTTGCATGTGTAGACGTGGTCTATCACAAATATTCTGTTGATCGACTCTAGAATTAACATTATCCTTTGTCTTATCAGGAATGTTGAGGATCGCGCGAAAAAAGGGACTCTGCGACATTCTTTTCGGTGTGCATCACGTCGATGTTGTATGGAAGTTTGAGGTCCTTAAAATAGGGAAGCTGCGTGAAGGGGGTAATGTGAGTCCAGTTGTGCGTCTCACCATATCCTTCAAAACATTTTTTCCCTTTACCTTTTCCTTTGCCCTCGCCCTCGTCTTCGCCTGCGGCTTTGCCTTTGCCTTTGCCTTTCCCTTCACCGGCAGGCTTAAGAGCTTTCAGCTGAGCAAGCACATCCGCACCAGAAAACGTTGGAATCTCGTTTACTTCATGGATAGCTTTGCCTTTTGTGAATTTCTTCTTGTCTTCCCTATCAGGATGGTCTGGAGGGAGGAACTGTCGATGCAGGTCAAAGGCAACATATTTGCCACCCTTCTTCAGCCAAATGAAAATCAAGGCCTGCATGCACACTGGGCAAGGCATCTTTCCACTTGTACACCATCCGCAGAACAGGGCATAGCCGGGGAAGTCATGCATGCAATATTGTAGCCAAACTTTCATCAAGAAATTTTTCTGTAGATGTCGGTCGTACGTCAACCTCGGGAAGTACTAAGAATGGTGCAAATCATCCACCAAAGGCTGCATAAACACACTCAAATTCTTCCCCGGATATTCAGGCCCCAGAATTATAAGCGACAGGAACATGGTCTTGCGTTGCATTATGGCGTCGGGAGGGAGATTGAGCGGAATAACAAATACGGGCCAGCAGCTGTATGGATTAGACGACATACCATATGGATTGAACCCATCACCTGTTATAGCAATTCTGACATTCCCAGCCTCGGCTGCTTCCTTCGGGTACTCTATATCGAATGACCTCCATGCTTCACCTTCTGATGGATGTACATTTTTTTTGGATTGTACCTTTTCCCTTCCTTGTGCCACTTCATCATTTTGGCAGACTCCTCGGTGATGAAAAGGCGCTGCAGTCTTTTTATAAAATCAAGATACCGAAGAACTTTCACAGGGATTTTTAGCTGCTGCTTCTGACCATGCTTATCGACCACCTCAATATACCGAGAGGAACCGCACTGCCTACAGTACTTATCATCCGCATACTCATGCCTAAACAAAAGGCAATTCTTTGGACAAACATGTATTTTCTCATAGTCCATGGAGAGCGCCTTCATGATTTTCTTCGTAGCGTACATGGTTTTCGACAGTTCATGGCCCTCAGGGAGGCTGTTAGCCCATACTCATAGAAATGCTTCGAAGCAACCTCGGCTACAGCCGTACTCAGCCTTGACTGCCATCAGTTGCGAGATGGCATCCAGCACAGACAGCTTGGCACCCTCATAGAGAGGTTTCTTTGACGAGGCCAAGATTTCCAGGAAGGCCTTTGCGGTTTCCTCCGGATCCTCCGGTTCATTTGCTGAATGTGACGGAGGTGTCGGCTGTGCAGCAAAGACATCATCTAGCATGTCTCTAACCCCATCGTCCTCATAACCAGCGACGGGTTATCGTATCACATCCTCTCTACCACGGTCCCGCTGGGCAAAGTTTATCGGCATATTAAAGTTGGGCATAAATCCATTCGTGCGAAGGTGCTTAGTCATCTCACTCTTATCTCTTCGGATACGTCTCTTACATTTGGCACACGGGCATGCTGGCACCATCCTCATTGGACTACGGAATATCTCTTTCAAAAACACATCAGTTTTCTCGACCCACTCTGTTGTTACTTGATTCCGACGGAAAAACCCACTATACATCCACTGATTATCTGCCATCTCTGCTTTATTGGAAGCCACACAACAAAATTAAGGATTCATTTAAATTACTCACATCAATATTTATTTTTTTACAAGGTTGACGAGAAACGACATTTAATCCACCTACATCTCTAATAGGTAAAGATGGGTCCTAATCCCACCCGAGAATGTGTAGATTGAGTACGTTGTCCATGCTCTACCCCATTCCGAGACAAAATTTCGGCAGCACCTCCCCGCTGTTCTCTGAATACACGTCTCGGCATAATGCCGAGAGAATGTGCATCCGGAGAACAATAGGGAGGCACCGCCGAAATCCTGTCTCAGAACGGGGTAGAGCATGAACAACGTACCCAATCTACACATCCTCGGGCTGTCCGTGGAAAGCGCTGGACAATCCGAAAGAGCTGCGGTGATAAATATGCAATTGAATGCATATTTATCAATGCAACACTTTCAGACGGGAGACCTAGGTTACGCGACTTGCTGTGAAAATTTAATCTAGTGACATGGGAAAAAAGTGGACGAGGTCATGGAATTGTTGCTCACCCTCCGATGTAGTCGATCAAAGGAGAGGGACGATCGTGGACCAACACCTCCAACGTCAACGATCACTCCACGAAGATGGAACACCACAAATCCTGTTAATCACACCGAGTGAAAAAAATTAGGTCATCACCTCACATTAAGCATTGACACAACATTATGAATGAACATGAAACAACATGTCAAATTGTAAAAAAAACTTCATTAAGTATTTTAGAAACCAAGTGCCTCGAATTGCTTCTTATATATGAATCAACATTACCAAAACACTAACTTGACCAATATCCATCCATCTATCACAAACTTGCCCAACATCTAATTCATCTATATTCACAAATTTAGTAAAAACTATCTGGTATGTAACTAAATAATGATCTCTTTGTGCTCCCTCTAGTGTCATTTTCTCTTGTCCTTTTGCTCTTCGGTCGTGTTACACGTCACCACTTACAATGATTGGCACAACTTGAACACTAATGGCAACTCTGTATATATTTTTCTATAAAATCACTGCAATTTGTTATTTTGCAGCCTTTTTTTGCTGTCATAAAAAATTTAGTGCAGTGCCCTGATAATGACATGGCCCTGTGTTTGCAAGGTGCCACAATGTTTTCCATTCAAAACCAATGGAAAAACACCCATCTAAGTTTCCAGAATGGCAGCATATTTGCATGCATATGTATCTAAATATTCATCCATCTATCTATTCATCTAGCATCCATCCATCTATCTAGCATCAATATGTACATGCATATATCCATTCATTACATATATATCCATCTATGTAAAAAAACAGTAACAAATTGCAAAAAATTGAAAAAAACCTCACCTTGGCCGCCAGTGCAGCGGGCAGCAGGGAGGCCGGGGGGCAGCCATCGGGGAAGGGTGGACAGGGCCGGCCGGGGCGCAGCAGGGCATCGGCGGAGTTCCGGTCTAGCTCCGGTGCCCCCCTAGCACGGGGTCGGGTCAGGACACAGGGAGGGCGCGGGGTCGAGGACGGGTGTGGATGGCGCCGGCGAGAGGTGGCGGGGGGACGGGGGTGGTAGTGGG
>NC_041388.1:386748980-386784183 GCF_002162155.2 Triticum dicoccoides
TTATGTTTTTTAACGCCGCTCGGCCCTCTCCTCTCCCGGAACCACACAGAGGGGAGGGGAGGGGAGGCGCCGAACTCGAGCAGCTTCGTCCGCCAAGGCCGTGGCCTGGTCGCAGGTCTGGGAGCGCATGGCCGCCGCCTCGCGTGCTCGATCTGGAGATTAGTAGGTTAGGTGACTCAAGGGGGAGGGGGTCGTCGACGGGGGGGTGGGGGCAGCGGCGGATCCAAGTCCGTTGAAGGGAGATGCTTCGCGCGGGGTGTAAAAAATTACCATCAGTCCTATAGCACATGTCCGCACGTCGTGTAAAAAACTCATGATTTTATCGCCCTCCGAGTATTTAATAATATTCACGCCGCATCGTTACCGCAGAACGTCTACTACCGTGTCATCGCCGTCCGTGAGGGGGGCACACCCCGGAGACGCGTGCCGCCTCTTCGGACATGCCACCACACCACCCCGCATGTATGAGGGCCCGGTGCGACGCTCCGGTGGCATTGCTACCCCCCAAGGCCCCGTCCCGCCTAACCCTGTAGCGTTTGACCACGGGATCTAGCCCTTTGACTTTGCATGGACGGGCTTTGACCAGCGGACCTCCCCACCCGGTTGTGTTAGGTCAGCCCATAGGAACACTTTGGAGCAACAACCGGGCCAGACCCACAACAAGATCCCCTCCGTGTAGACCCGACGCGTCCGTTCACCCCCTCCAGGTGCCGGCAGCGGCGCCGTCCGTGAGGGGGGGGCACACCCTGGACATGCGTTCCGGGCGTTTGCAACCGCCACAACACTTCCAGACTTCTGAGAGTCCGCCTACGCAAGATTTGGCGGCATGCTAGCCCCCGGAGGCCGCCGGCCACAGTCGTAGACGCGCGAAGGGCAATCCACGTAGAGGGAATTTTTCGGATACTTCTCCATCACCAAAAATTATGAAAAAATACTATCGTTCCTATAGCACATGTGCCCACGTCATGCAAAAAAACTCATGATTTTATCGCGCTCTGAGTATTTAATAATATTCACGCCGCATCGTTACCGCAGAACATCTACTACCGTGTCATCGCCGTCCGTGAGGGGGGGGGCACGCCCCGGAGATGTGTGCCGCCTCTTCGGACATGCCACCACACCACCCCGCATGTATGAGGGCCCGGTGCAACGCTCCGGTGGCATTGCTACCCCGAAGGGCCCCCGTCCCGCCTAACCCTATAGCGTTTGACCACGGGATCTAGCCCTTTAAATTTGCATGGACGGGCTTTGACCAGCGGACCTCCCCGCCCGGTTGTGATAGGTCAGCCCATAGGAACACTTTGGAGCAACAACCGGGCCAGACCCACAGCAAGATCCCCTCCGTGTAGACCCGACGCGTCCGTTTCCCCCCTCCAGGTGCCGGTGGCGGCGCCGTCCGTGAGGGGGGGCACACCCCGGACACGCGTGCCGGGCGTTTGCAACCGCCACAACACTTCCAGACTTGTGAGAGGCCGCCTACGCAAGATTTGGTGGCATGCTAGCCCCTGGAGGCCGCCGGCCACAGCCGTAGACGCGCGAAGGGCAATCTGCGTAGAGGAAATTTTTCGGATACTTCTCCATCACCAAAAATTATGAAAAAAAATACCTTCGTTCCTATAGCACATGTGCCCACGTCGTGCAATAAAACTCATGATTTTATCGCGCTCCGAGTATTTAATAATATTCACGCCGCATCGTTACCGCAGAACGTCTACTACCATGTCATCGCCGTCCGTGAGGGGGGCCATGCCCCGGAGACGCGTGCCGCCTCTTCGGACATGCCACCACACCACCCCACATGTATGAGGGCCCGATGCGACGCTCCGGTGGCATTGCTAGCCCCCCAGGGCCCCCGCCCCGCCTAACCCTGTAGCGTTTGACCACGGGATCTAGCCCTTTGACTTTGCACAGACGAGCTTTGACCAGCGGACCTCCCCGCCCGGCTGTGTTAGGTCAGCCCATAGGAACACTTTGGAGCAACAACCGGGCCAGACCCACAGCAAGATCCCCTCCGTGTAGACCCGACGCGTCCGTTTCCCCCCTCCAGGTGCCGGCGGCGGCGCCGTCCGTGAGGGGGGCACACCCCAGACATGCGTGCCGGGCGTTTGCAACCGCCACAACACTTCCAGACTTGTGAGAGGCCGCCTACGCAAGATTTGGCGGCATGCTAGCCCCCGGAGGCCGCCGGCCACAGCCGTAGACGCGCGAAGGGCAATCCGCGTAGAGGAAATTTTTCGGATACTTCTCCATCACAAAAAATTATGAAAAAATACCATCGTTCCTATAGACATGTGCCCACATCGTGCAATCATGATTTTATCACGCTTCGAGTATTTAATAATATTCACGCCGCATCGTTACCGCAGAACGTCTACTACCGTGTCATCGCCATCCGTGAGGGGGGGCCATGCTCCGGAGACGCGTGCCGCCTATCCGGACATGCCACCTCACCACCCCGCATGTATGAGGGCCTGGTGCGACCCTCCGGTGGCATTGCTACCCCCCAGGGCCCCCGTCCCGCCTAACGCTGTAGCGTTTGACCACGGGATCTAGCCCTTTGACTTTGCACGGACGGGCTTTGACCAGCGGACCTCCCCGCCCGGTTGTGTTAGGTCAGCCCATAGGAACACTTTGGAGCAACAACCGGGGCCGACCCACAGCAAGATCCCCTCCGTGTAGACCCGACGCGTCCGTTTCCCCCCTCCAGGTGCCGGCGGCGGCGCCGTCCGTGAGGGGGGGCACACCCCGGACACGCGTGCCGGGCGTTTGCAACCGCCACAACACTTCCAGACTTGTGAGAGGCCGCCTACGCAAGATTTGGCGGCATGCTAGCCCCCGGAGGCCGCCGGCCACAACCGTAGACGCGTGAAGGGCAATCCGCGTAGAGGGAATTTTTCGGATACTTCTCCATCATCAAAAATTATGAAAAAATACCATTGTTCCTATAGCACATGTGCCCACGTCGTGCAAAAAAACTCATGATTTTATCGCGCTCCGAGTATTTAATAATATTCACGCCGCATCGTTACCGCAGAACGTCTACTATCGTGTCATCCCCGTCCGTGAGGGGGGCCACACCCCGAAGACGCGTGCCGCCTCTTCGGACATGCCATCAGACCACCCCGCATGTATGAGGGCCCGGTGCGACGCTCCGGTGGCATTGCTACCCCCAGGGCCCCCGTCCCGCCTAACCCTGTAGCATTTGACCACGGGATCTAACCCTTTGACTTTGCACAGACGGGCTTTGACCAGTGGACCTCTCCACCCGGTTGTGTTAGGTCAACCCATAGGAACATTTTGGAGCAACATCCGGGCCAGACCCACAGCAAGATCCCCTCCATGTAGACCCGACGCGTCCGTTTCCCCACTCCAGGTGCCGGCGGTGGCGCCGTCCGTGAGGGGGGCCAAACCCCGGAGACGCATGCCTCCTCTTCGGACATGCCACCACACCACTCCGCATGTATGATGGGCTAGTGCGACGCTACGGTGGCATTGCTACCCCCTCAGGGCCCCCGTCCCGCCTAACCCTAGAGCGGTTGACCACGAGATCTAGCCCTTTGACTTTTCACGGACGGGCTTTGAACAGTGGACCTCTCCACCCAGTTGTGTTAGGTCAGCTCAGAGGGACACCTGGGAGCAACATCCAGGCCAAACCGACAACTACATCCCCTCCGTGTAGACCCGATGCGTCCGTTTTCCCCCTCCAGGTGCCGGCGGCGGCACCGTTCGTTAGGGGGGCCACGCCCCGGAGATGCGTGCCACCTCTTCGAACATGCCACAACACCACCCGGTTGTGGTAGGTCATCCCATAGAAACACGTGAGAGCAACGTCCCCTCCGTATAGACCCGATGCGGCTGTTTCCGCCCTCCAGATGCTGGCGGCAGCGCCGTCCGTGAGGGGGGCACACCGCGGACGTGAGGGGGTCACACTCCGGAGACGGGTGCCGGGCGTTTGCAACCGCCACTCAACTTCTATCGCATAGCTGTTTTTGATTTTAATAAAATTTAAGGACCTATATTCAAAAGAACATGACAGCATATTATTAATGTGCTCGAAAAAAATACAAACTATATATATATATATATGTTCATAATCTATGGAAAAAATTACAAACTACATATATATTCATGTAATACATAAAAAAGCATGAGCACATATTTTTTAGAAAGCATAAAAACATATGCAAAAAAACGTATGTAAAAAAAGCATTAAAACATATGCAAAAAAAAGTATGTAAAAAAAAGCTATGCTGACGGCAAAGCCGCCGGCATAGATACGGCAGAGTTCTGGTGGGCGCCGTGCCGCGGATCGGTGACATGGCAGATATGCCGACGGCTGCCGTCGGCATACCTACGCCGCGGATCGATGACGTGGCATGCGGAGATATGCCGACGGCCGCCCGTCCCGACCGTCAGCATAGGTTTGACGGCGTTAGCCGCTAGTCACGGGAGGGGTCGCCGGGACCACAGTTATACTGACGGCTGATTTATGCCGACGGCTGCTGTCAGCATGTCTGCGGCTAGGTCGACGGCCGTTTTGTGCCGACAGCGGCCGTCGGCATAGATCCACGTAACCCGACGGCCTGTGTAAGCCGACGGCCATGACTGGGCTGTCGGCATATCTCAAACTAGGCCGACGACAGCCGTAGGCATAGGTTTGGCCGTCGGCATATGCCCGTTTTTCGGTAGTGAGGTGAGGCATAATACTGGTTACATTAATTTTCTTATGGTAGAATGTTCCTTGACAACATTTCAAGTAGATGTCACCTCTGTTCCAAATTATAAGACGTTTTGGATATTTCAACTTGGACTGATATGGACTGAAATGGGCGAACAAACACATTAAAACACGCTTATATACATCTGATTCAGAAAAAAGATATAACATCTTATAATTTGGAATGGGGGAAATAAGTCATAAGGGTCTATTTAGTTAAGGTTTGCACTTTGCAGATGATCAAGCTAAACAAAATAGGAAAATAAATCTAAGATGATTTTCCTTTGTGCTATTCTTGTGGCCTTACGTATACTGCTCATCCTTGCTTGCTTGTAATAATTCTAGATTGCCATAATCATTGAGCGATTTTCTAAATTAAATATTTCGTATGATTCTGGCCAAAAATATTCCAGTGGATCATTAAAGGGAAAGCTAAATATTCTAAAAGTTGAGTTGTCAACTTTACTTGATTCAAAATGGGAGGCAACTTTGTAGTGCCCACAGTCACCACTAGCCACTTGAAATTTTCATAAAACAAGAGCTTATCACTGGTCATATTCAGATATGATCTGATTGTTCTATCATCAGGGACAAAGTGTAATGTTCAGACACATATAACACTTCAAAAGAAAAAGATAGTATAAATATTTTTTTTGAAAAGAAGGATGACCCCATCTTCTGCATCTGGGTGATGCATGCAACCATTTTATTAATTATTCATAAATACGTTACAAACTAATACAACAGTAAGTCTGAAGCCACCAACTTGGCAACAACCGTAGCTACTTCTATCCAACTGATGAAGGGGTGCCAATAGTCCGAACCGAATACCAAACAGACCTCGCACCAAAACCTAACATCTAAAACCAAAGGCCCCAACCAAGCCACACTGCCGGATTTGGGGCACACACCGGTCTGGCGCCTTCTCAGAGGCCGCCGACGCCATCTTCCACCGATCCATCTTCAGAGCAGGTACTGACAGATCGATTGTTAGGCCTGCCGTCGATGCCAACACGACGTCAGACAATGCCACCTCCCTATGCGCTTCCATCATCGCACATCTGTCGCCGAGACCCTGTTGCGCCACACCGTCGAAATTCCACATCGTCCATGCGTGACATGAAACGCCTCTCAATCGCTAAAACCGTCCACTGGTCCCTCGAGCCAATGCACACCTCCAAGAATAACGCCCCCAAGGAGGGAACGACACAAGAGCGCCGACATCATCTGATCAACAGATCAAGGATTTCCATGGAGGTAGCAAGAGGAGTTGGGAGCTTCACCTCGATGGTGCCTCAATGAAGGAAGCTACGCCAATGGTGTCACCATCACTGGCTCCGGCCACTGGCCGAAGACCAGGTTTTCACCCGAATCTGTCCTAAGAAATCCAACCGACAATCTGTGCACCGTCCCGATCGCCTTCAAAGCCCTAGATCTAGCCGCTAAGATCCGCTGAGCATCCAGAGCAGCACTGCCACCGTGGGAACCCTGGCACACCGGCCACTGCCTATGAGTGCCACCACTGGAGCCTGGGAAGAGGGCTGCCACCCCACCTCGCCAAACCATGAGAGCCGACAAGAGGGATCCCGCGCCTTCGTCACCGTCTTTGGTCCGAACCAATCCAGAGCTAAAGCCACCAGATCGCCGACGCATATCCGCCTTGGACAAGGACAACACCACGCCATGCCGGCATGGGCAGCCTGAGCTTCACCTGCCGCTGCCTTTTAGGCCTCCGCCCCAGGATCCAGACCGAACGTCGCCGCTGCCACCGGCCACCTTCCGCCACCGTCGAATCGCTGAACCGCCAGCCACCGCAGCCATCCGTGTAAAGAATGGCTAGTAATCATGTTAGAATTATTTTAGCATAGGAGTTGTTTTGAAAAAGATAGGGGCGTGTACTAGTAACCAAGTCGCGACCATGCATCTTTTATGGACCTGAAGCAAAAAGCAAGAATCTGTGGTAGTCAATCGAAGGGCTATTGTCCAAGCTTTATTAGCTAGAGAGGAAGAAACAAAATGTTTAGTTACAAACTAGCGAACAGTCTAGGCGGACTAAAGCTGAGCACGCTAGGCCGAGACACACGATTGGCTGGGGATCATGCTGCTAGGTCAGCGATGCTTCCAGCAGCACGCCAGGTCGCTATGTCCTCTCTAATAAGACCAAGGACCCTCTCTGCAGTACTGCTCGTCTCACCAAATATCCTTGTGTTACGCTCTTTCCAAACCCGTCCGTGGATTACGATGGTGACCGTGTAGAAGTTTCGTCTCATTGGCTTAGGTATTGCTTTCCTGGAGGTGAGCCACCATTCCTCAATCGATGTGAAGCCGGCCCGTGTGATGATGGTCTCCCTCGTCCACAACTTGAAGAGACTCCAGATTCGCTGGGTGAACCTGAAGTGAATGAAGAGGTCATCTAAATCCTCCGGTTAGTTAAGGCAGAGTGGGCAGCATGGAATTGATGGCTAGTTTCTGCGTTGCAAATTGTGTTGGGGAACGCAGTATTTTAAAAAAATTCCTACGACCACGCAAGATCTATCTAGGAGATGCATAGCAACGAGACAAGAGAGTGTGTCTACATACCCTCATAGATCGAAAGCGGAAGCGTTTAGTAACGCGGTTGACGTAGTCGAACGTCTTCACGATCCAACCGATCAAGTACCGAACGCACGACACCTTCGCGATCTGCACATGTTCAGCTCGGTGACGTCCCTCGTACTCTTGATCCAACTAAGGCCGAGGGTGAGTTCCGTCAAAACGACGGCGTGTTGACGGTGGTGATGAAGTTACTGACGCAGGGCTTCGCCTAAGCACTACGACAATATGACCGAGGTGTAAAACTGTGGAGGGGGCACCGCACACAACTAAAGATCAACTTGTGTGTCTATGGGGTGCCCCCTTCCCACATATATAAAGGGGGGAGGGAGGAGGAGGCCGGCCGGCCCTAAGGGGCGCGCCCAAGGGGGGAATCCTACTCCAAGTAGGAATCAGTCCCCCCTTTCCTAGTCCAAGTAGGAGAAGAAGGAATGAGAGGGAGAGGGAGAGGGAGAGGGAGAGGGAAAGAGGGGCCGCGCCCCTCCCCTAGTCCTATTCGGACTCCCCTTGGGGGGGGGTGGGTGCCACCTCCTGGCCGCTGCCCTCTCTCTCCCCTAAGGCCCACTAAGGCCCATTACTTCCCCGGGGGGTTCCAGTAACCCCTCCGGCACTTCGGTTTTATTCAAAACTATTAGTAACACTTCCAATGTCCGAACAATATGGTCCAATATATCAATCTTTATGTCTCGACTATTTTGAGACTCCTCATCATGTCCGTGATCTCATCCGAGACTCCGAACAACCTTCAGTACATCAAATCACATAACTCATAATACAAATCATCATCGAACGTTAAGCGTGCGGACCCTATGGGTTCGAGAACTATGTAGACATGACCGAGACACATCTCCGGTCAATAAGAAATAGCGGAACCTGGATGCTCATATTGGCTCATACATATTGTACGAAGATCTTTATTGGTCAAACCGCATAACAACATACGTTGTTCCCTTTGTCATCGGTATGTTACTTGCCCGAGATTCAATCGTCGGTATCATAATACCTAGTTCAATCTCGTCACCGGCAAGCCTCTTTACTCGTTCCGTAATGCATCATCCCGCAACTAACGCATTAGTCACATTGCTTGCAAGGCTTATAGTGATGTGCATTACCGAGAGGGCCCAGAGATACCTCTCCGACAATCGGAGTGACAAATCCTAATCTCGATCTATGCCAACTCAACAAACACCATCGGAGACACCTGTAGAGCATCTTTATAGTCACCCAGTTACACTGTGACGTTTGATAGCACACAAGGTGTTCCTCCGGTATTCGGGAGTTGCATAATCTCATAGTCATAGGAACATGTATAAGTCATGAAGAAAGCAATAACAATAAACTGAACGATCATAGTGCTAAGCTAACGGATGAGTCTTGTCCATCACATCATTCTCTAATGATGTGATCCCGTTCATCAAATGACAACACATGTCTAAGGCTAGGAAACTTAACCATATTTAATTAACGAGCTAGTCTAGTAGAGGCGTACTAGGGACACTCTGTTTGTCTATGTATTCACACATGTACTAAGTTTCCGGTTAATACAATTCTAGCATGAATAATAAACATTTATCATGATATAAGGAAATATAAATAACAACTTTATTATTGCCTCTAGGGCATATTTCCTTCAGTCTCCCACTTGCACTAGAGTCAATAATCCAGATTACACGGTAATGATTCTAATGAAGGAAATATGCCCTAGAGAAAATAATAAAGTTATTATTTATTTCCTTATTTCATGATAAATATTTATTATTCATGCTAGAATTATATTAACCGGAAACATAATACATGTGTGAATACATAGTGTAGCGACCTGACCTCAAACGGTCAAGTCTCTGTGCTTCAGTGTCATCCCTGGATCGGTAATGCTGACACACATAGTACTCAAAGGATTTATAACATAGTAGCAATCACACACTTATTACATCGAATGTCTCAATAGAGAACTTATTACAATAAATATGGCTTAAGGCCATCTGAAACGATAACAGCGGAAGGCTTGGAAGATGAAGTGAGTCCATCAACTCCAACGGCATAGCTGAGCTATACGACAATGACCTAACGAACCTTACTCCTCGTCTGAAAAGTCTGCAACATAATACGTTGCAGCCCGAAAACGGGTTAGCACATGGAATATGCTGGCAATATAACACGGTAGAGCAAGAACAGAATAATGCTATCACTATATGCATATTTGGCTGGTGGAAAGCTCTACGGTTAAAGTTTTGCGAAAAGCCAATTTTCCCCTAGAACAAAGGAATAGATTTTATTTACTATCATGGTAGTTGAAACATCATTGAGAAGGTTCCTCCAACTCAATCCCAACTAAAAGTAATTATGAACCCAACAATATTAATTTAGAGTGATGAGATACATATGATAATCCAAGTACTAGATACTCAAGATGTCCATAACCGGGGACACGGCTAACCATGATTAGTTTGTACACTCTGCAGAGGTTTGCGCACTTTTCCCCACAAGACTCGATCTCCTCCATTGGATTTCTCACACTACATGGTGTTTGAGAAACGGATGACCGAGACACAGTCCTTCAGAAGCATTAACTCTCTACTCCAAATAGACTATACCACCAACAACCCACTACCTGCTAGTCTACCTCTTCAAGAGCTTCACGCAACTTACTCAACTATGCTAGAGCCCATAATAGCTTGTGGCTGCACATGGAAGTTTCTAGCATGAAATATCTCAGTTCCCTTTGAGCCTGGGTGGAGGACCTTAGGATTATCACACGGGTACTCCGGGATATCCTAGGATAACACTGGATTCTTCAGGTGCCCGACAACCAATCCACCCAGATGTGTATTAAAGTTACCACCTTAAGTTGAACCATTAATTAACAATCTCACATCTATCATGGTTTCACTCGATCCCAATCCACGTCTACGAGCATATCATAGCAATATAAGCAGCGTAGAAGTAACTCCCAAGGGTTTGATAATAAAGAGGTGAATAGGTTCTACCTCATCAACTACTTCCCAATCCCACATGTTATCAAGTCCTAATCATGCAATGTTTGAGGGTTGAAACTAATGCATAAAAACTGGGTGATAAAGGGATATGATCAAAGTGTTACTTGCCTTGCTGATGATCCGCAAAACCTAGAGACTCGTAGTAGCACGCTTCGCACTTCGGGTGTTCTATCGCAAACAAACAAGCATACAATAAGCAATCAAACAAGGGCATGAGTAAAACTCAAATAAGAGATCTAACCAGAAAGTTCAACTTACGAACTCCGGTTTGCAAAAAGAATCAAATCAAACAGAGCAACGAAACTCAAACTGCGAAAGAAACAAGACTGATTACTAATCTAGACTAAAGTCATATTTTACTGTGTCAAAATCGTGTTCAAGTTGGTTAAACGGAAAAAGGGTTTCGAGACGAAACTCTAGGGGCTTGAATCGCCTGATTTCGATAAACGAGCGAAAAATTATACTAAAACGAAAATTAGATCAAAAATCGTGATCGAAAATAATTGCGGAAAATCCGAGAAAAAGAAAAACCGACGAACATGCTAACAAACGAACGTCGCTGTCTGCGGCTAAAAGGTGAAAATCGTTTGTTAAAACGAACGTAAAAATGGGCGTTCGCTAAATAACTAAACCGAAAATAAACCAAACCGGATCTAATAAAAAATGGATCTAGGGTTTTGAAAAAAACCAAACGGTTTTCTCACGAAAACCGAGGCGGCTACCTCGGGTCCGGCGGGATCCGACGAGGTCCGGCGACTCCGGCGCGATGGCGGCAGCGGCGGGCGGCGGCACGGCTAGGGCTAGGGTTAGGGCGCGGGTGGTGGATGGGCTGGCTCGGGTGCGGCTTATAAGAGGGCTGGCCCGAGGTCTCCTGGCCGGGTACGGCCCGAAGTCGGTTCGACTTTTTTTTTAATAATTCTGACGTGCAGAAAAAGAAAGAAAAGAAATACTAAACGGACTCCAAAAATCCTGAAATAAAATTTCCCCGTCCTCTAAAAATAAGCCGGACAAGATGAACATTTATTTGGGCCTAAAATGCAATTTAAAAAACGCATTTTTCCTAATTCAAATAAAATAGCGATAACTCCGAATAAAAATCTTATTTGATTTTAATATTAAATCTTTGATATTTCTCTATTTTAAGGAAGTCATTTTATCCTCTCTCTTTTATTTTTATAAAAGAAATAATCGAAGAGAAAATAATTAAAATCAAACGATCCT
The DNA here is from genome assembly GCF_002162155.2 of Triticum dicoccoides. Taxonomy (NCBI): domain Eukaryota; kingdom Viridiplantae; phylum Streptophyta; class Magnoliopsida; order Poales; family Poaceae; genus Triticum; species Triticum dicoccoides. The sequence goes on from NC_041388.1 coordinate 386,760,507, forward strand.
CTTTCCAAAATTCGAGAAAACTCGAATATGAAAATAATGAAATCCCCAACTCTCTCCGTAGGTCCTTGAGTTACGTAGAATTTCTAGGATCAAGCCAAATGCAATAAAATGTGATATGCAATGATGATCTAATATATAACATTCTAAGTTGAAAATTTGGGATGTTACAAATCTACCCCCCTTAAGATGAATCTCGCCCTCGAGATTCAGGTTGGCTAGAAAATAGGTGTGGGTGGTCCTTGCGTAGGTCTTCCTCTCGTTCCCAGGTGGCTTCGTCTTCGGTATGGTGGCTCCACTGAACTTTGCAAAACTTAATAACCTTGCTCCGGGTAACTCGGCTGGCAAACTCAAGAATCCTGACTGGCTTCTCCTCATAGGTCAAATCATTGTCCAACTAAATCGCTTCCAGTGGTACTGTATCTCTCAAAGGAATGTCGTCCATCTCTGCGTGGCACTTCTTCAACTGAGAAACGTGGAACACATCATGAACTCCTGAGAATCCTTCGGGTAATTCCAACTTATAAGCAACTTCTCCCATACATTCCAAAACTCTATATGGTCCCACAAACCGTGGCGCTAACTTTCCCTTAACTCCAAAAACGCTTAACTCCTCGGAGTGGTGATACCCGAAGATACACTCTGTCTCCGATTTCATGGACTACTTCCTTGCGTTTTGAATCTGCATAACTCTTCTGTCGGGACTGAGCTACCTTCAGTCTATCTCTAATCAATTTAACCTTCTCTTCTGATTCCTTAATCAAATCTGGTCCAAATAACTGACGGTCTCCAACTTCATCCCACAACAACGGTGTCCTGCACCTCCTTCCGTACAAAGCTTCGAAAGGTGCCATCTTCAAACTGGCCTGGTAACTGTTGTTGTATGAGAACTCTGCGTAGGGCAAGTTGTCATCCCAACTAGATCCATAATCTAGGGCACAAGCTCTCAGCATATCCTCTAGAATCTGGTTGACTCCCTCGGTCTATCCATCTGTTTGGGGGTGAAAAGATGTACTGAACTCTAGTCTGGTTCCCAAAGTTTCATGCAACTGATTCCAAAACCTTGAGGTAAACTAGGTTCCTCTATCTGATACAATTGTTCTCAGAACTCCATGTAAACATACGATCCTGGTCATGTATATCTTTGCCAACTTGGCACTTGTATAGGTGGTTTTCACTGGGATAAAGTGAGCTACTTTGGTCAAGCGATCAACTACTACCCATATAGAATCATATCCTGATTTGGTCCTGGGCAATCCGGTGATGAAATCCATGCCAAGCTTATCCCACTTCCATTCGGGTATCGGCATAGGTTGTAACAATCCGGCTGGCCTTTTGATGTTCTGCCTTCACTTTCTGACATACATAACATACAGCTACATACTCGGCAATATCCTTCTTCATACCAGTCCACCAGAAATGCTCCTTTAAATCCACATACATCTTGGTGTTTCCAGGGTGTATCGAGTATGGTGAGTCATGAGCTGATAACCCACAAGTATAGGGGATCGCAACAGTTTTCGATAAGTAAGAGTGTCGAACCCAACGAGGAGCTAAAGGTAGAACAAATATTCCCTCAAGTTCTATCGACCACCGATACAACTCTACGCACGCTTGATGTTCGCTTTACCTAGAACAAGTATGAAACTAGAAGTACTTTGTAGGTGTTGTTGGATAGGTATGCAAGATAATAAAGAGCAAGTAAATATAAAGTAGGGGCTGTTTAGATGAAGACACAACTAAACTAGTTTTAGTAAAGAGCTTTTGTCAACAAGAAGGTTATTTGTCCCTAGGCAATCGATAACTAGACCGGTAATCATTATTGCAATTTTATTTGAGGGAGAGGCATAAGCTAACATACTTTCTCTACTTGGATCATATGCACTTATGATTGGAACTCTAGCAAGCATCCGCAACTACTAAAGATTCATTAAGGTAAAACCCAACCATAGCATTAAAGTATCAAGTCCCCTTTATCCCATATGCAAACAACCTACTTACTCGGGTCTGTGCTTCTGTCACTCATGCCACCCACCATAAGCAAATCATAAGCATATTGCAAACCCTACAGCGGGAATCCCTCACGCTTGCGCGGCACGGAGAGCACCATAGGACATCACCAATGATAAAACATACAACTCAAACCAATCACGATCATCAAATAGCCATTAGGACAAAATAGATCTACTCAAACATCATAAGATAGCCATACATCATTGGGAAATAATATATAGCGTTGAGCACCATGTTTAAGTAGAGATTACAGCGGGTAAGAGAGAGAGGTTACACCGCTGCATAGAGGGGGGAAGAGTTGGTGATGATGGCGGTGAAGTTGTTGGTGAAGATCGCGCTAATGATGATGGCCGCCGGTGGCACTCCGGTGCCACCGGAAGCGAGGGGGAGAGAGCCCCCCCTCCTTCTTCTTCTTCCTTGACCTCCTCCCTAGATGGGAGAAGGGTTTCCCCTCTGGTCCATGGCCTCCATGGCGTGGGAGGGGCGACAGCCCCTCCGAGATTGGATCTATCTCTCTATCTCTCTCTGTTTCTGCATTCTGTTCTGGCTCTGTTTCACCGTTTCGTGTATATATGGAGATCCGTAACTTCGATTGGCCTGAAACCTTCGCCGTGCTTTTTTTCCTGAAAATTAGCTTTCTTGCGGCAAAAGAAGAACGTCAACCGCCTTACGGGTGGCTCACAAGGGTAGGGGGCGCGCCCAGGGGGGTCAGGCGCGCCCCCTACCTCGTGACCACCTCGGGCACCGTCTCGCATGGATTTTTCTTCCGGAATTTTCCAAATATTCCAAAAATAAGATCCGTCCGTTTTTACCCCGTTTGGATTCCATTTGGTATGGATATTCTGCGAAACATAAAACATGCAACAAACAGGAACTGGCAGTGGGCACTGGATCAATATGTTAGTCCCAAAAATAATATAAAAAGTTGCCAAAAATATATGAAAGTTGAATAATATTGGCATGGAACAATCAAAAATTATAGATACGACAGAGACGTATCAGCATCCCCAAGCTTAATTCCTGCTCGTCCTCGGGTAGGTAAATGATAAAAAAGATAATTTTTGATGTGGAATGCTACCTAGCATAATCTTGATCATATGTCTAATCATGGCATGAATATTAAGACACGAGTGATTCAAAGCAATAGTCTATCATTTGACATAAAAACAATAATAATTCAAGCATACCAACCAAGCAATTATGTCTTATTGAAATAACATAGCCAAAGAAAGCTCATCCCTACAAAATCATTGTCAGGACCCCGATTCCAAGTCACATCGATCTAGCCGGTAACACCTCATATCACTTTGCGGCCTCACGCACGGTATCCCACGGGTGTCGCCTTACCATGGCCCGGGACCGTTTGCGCCTTTTGGCTCACGTATATGATAGTGTCGCTAGCATCCATATGACAGAGAACCCGGGCCGACATGGCTAGTCATGAACCCAAAGCGGCACAGACCTATGGAGACATGCATACATGAATCACATCGAGCATGTCGGTCATCAGCGATTGATTCCGGGCTGTAGCACTAGGCTAACAGGACTCCGGGGAACCCGGGCTGTAGCAGGCTAGGCAGGACTCCGGAAGTCACAGTGTGACATTTCCCCGAAGGGACAGACATAGGAACGAAGTGAAACACATGCCGGCCAGTCAAGTGTCCTGAACAGTAGTGCTAGGCTAGCAGGACTCCGGTGAACCGGGCTGTAGCGGACTACTATGGCTCGAGGAACACTAGACTACATTTCCCCATAAGAAAGGCTGCCAAGGATAAACAACTAGATTGTCGGATCCCACTCATACCAAGCATTTCAATCATACACACAATATGCCCGATATGAGTACATACAACATGGCATCACAACAAAACTCTACAACTCAAGTACTTTATTTAAAAGGCTCCAGGGAGCCATACATAACAAGTTCATACAGATAGGGGTCACATGACCCGACACTCAAGTCATACAAACATACAAACACATGCGGAAGCAACTAGTCTGAGTACAGACTCTAGAAAGAAAGAAGGCTTCTCGTAGCCTGTCTATCTACATAGGGCCCTCCATGGCCAGGATCACCACCTGGGTGGCTAGTCACTCGTCGATGTCAAGGTCTACGTAGAACCCATCGAAGGGGGCGGTGTTGTCGTCTGAAAACAGTAATTAAGCAAACATGAGTACAAAGGTACTCAGCAAGTCTTACATCAGAACCTACTATACATGCTTATTCTCAAGAAGGTGGTGGGGTTAATGCAGCAAGCCAGCTTTGACTCTTGGCTAAGCTATCCTATGGCACTTCACCAGTAAAATAGTTTTCGCACACGAGTCCACTACTCACCAACACAATACTCCACCGGGGATCCTCCCTCGTCATCCTACGAGAGGGCCATCCTCGGTACTCACACTTATCTTGAGTCTTTTATTAGTATCCATTAACTTGTCTATGAACTGTATAGGCAACCAAGTAGTCCTTTACCACGGACGCGGCTATTCGAATAGTTTTATACCCTGCAGGGGTGTACTTCTTCATACACGCTTTCACCACTTACCGCTGTTTACACGACATGTACTCGGCAACCTTCAAGCGGAAGCCCGGCGAGGGTGTCGGCCACGGCCTACCTAAACACTTAAGTCTCTAGTCCAGGTTTATCGCCTATCCAGGTTCCATCCGCAGGGAGTCCGGCCGAGGTTTCCACATACGGCTCCGAACGATGTGAACAGGGATCCCGAGACACCAAACGGGTGACTCGGTACACCGGGCCACGGTGTATCTACCGCAACATAGCCCACCCCTAGGGTCAGCGCTACACACGGCCGCCAACACATAACCTAAAAACACCAGAAACTATTTGCAACTCCTGGACAGAGTACTAGGGTGGTTAAGAAGCCGAGAGGGTCAATTAAGGATCCCAATGCATGGTAGTAGCTGAATCTTAAATCACACATACAGATCTCAGTTCTTAGGGACGGCCTCAATGAAACAACCCACCATGTACTCCTACATGGCCTCTCATCGATACCTTTACCAAAACATGTTCAACACATCCCTCACATTACCGGCATAAGCATTTCACTCTGGCCCATCACCCAGATGAACCAGACCTGACACAACTCTAAGCATAGCAGGCATAGCAAGGTAGGAATCACATACATGGCTCAATCAACTCCTACACATGCTAGTGGGTTTCATCTAGTTACTGTGGCAATGACAGGTCATGCAGAGGATAAGGGTTCAACTACCGTAGCACACAGCAGTTTGAATCGCGTTGTCTTGATGCAGTAAACAAGAGCAGAAGCGAGAACATGGGTTTGTATCGGAATGATCAATGGTTGCTTGCCTGATGGAGTGGTAGTGGGATACTGCCCTTCAGTTGGATACTCGTGAATATCCTCGGAGGCAGAACCTACCACGAAGAACACATCGGAACACAATCAACACATGACAATATGCAAAAATATGATGCATGCTATGACATGGCAATATGAATGTGTCTTGGCCTAATGCAAGCTATAACAGAAAGGAATGAACTCATTTGAATCAAAGATTCAAATATTAGCTCATTAAACATGGCCTTAATAGTGCATTTCCTTATTATGCTTAAACAGCAAGGTAAACTTGTTTTGTCATGCGTGAAACCATTACAGATGGATAGATTGAATTTTTCCGATCATTTTTCATATATAAATCTTTGCATTTGGAGCTATGGTTGATTTTCTATGATTTTTAGAAGTTTTAACTATTTTCTGGAAATTCCTGAATAAAAAGAAATCCAAAAAATGCATTACTGCGTCAGCATTGCGTCATGCTGACCTCAGCAGGTCAAAGACGCCAGCCTAGGTCAAACCTGACTGGTGGGCCCCTTCTTTCAGCCTCTTAGCTAATTAACAGGATTAGATTAACACTAATTAACTGTCAGTGGGGCCTGGGCCCACATGTCAGTGACTGATTTAATTAAAATTAATTAAAACTAATCCTAAATTAGTTAGCAGACCGGCCCCACCTGTCATAGACTCAGGGGGGGTCTACCTGGCCCCACCCAGGAGTCAAACTGGGTCAAACTCGCCGGCGACTCGACGCCGGCGAGGCCCGAGACGGTGGCGCAGCTCGGAAAACGCCCACAGGGCACGGGCGAGGCCGTTCTTGGGCTCGTTGGAGAGCTCTTGCAGTCACGCATCTAGTGGTGGTGGAGGCCGGGACTACGATGGCAGGAGACGACGGCGGCGAGCTCCAAGGCGGCGGCCGGAGTTCGGCCATGTGCGGGGAGTGGGCTGCGGCGTGCAAACACGGAAACTGAAGCGCTAGCGAGGCACTACGCGATGCGGCAAGCACGTTGCATAGCACGGGAGGACCAAATGGTCCCTGGAGTGATGCGGGCGACGAGCACGAGCGGAGACGAGCTTCGGCCATGGTGGAACTATGGCCTAGAGGGTGCAAACGTGTGGAAAAGAAGAGGGGAAAGGCGGCGGAGCTCACAGGGAGGTCGATGAGCAGCTCAGCAGGCTCGGGGGCGACCGGAGCGAGGCGAATCGATGAACGGCGTCCGGTGGGTACCGAGGTTGAAGACGGCGCGATAGCGGCGATGCAGGGCCTCCGGCGATGCATGGCTCGGTGGGGAGGGTGAGGGCGTCGCGGCGGAGCTTCTGGACAGGTCAAAGAGGCGAGGGGGTGACGGAGAGCGCGACTACGGCGGTGAGACGGCGACAAGCTCATCGGCTATGGTGCGGGAGAGGGTGAGGGAGACGAGGGGAGAGTGAGCGAGGATGAGAGGGGGACGTGGGGGTCGCGTGGCACCCCTAGGCGTCTCCGGGCGTCGGCGGAAGCAGGAGGTGGCCGGCGTGTGGCCGCGGGCACCGGCCACGCGCTCCGCGTCCTTCTGGCGCGAGGAGGACGACGACTGGCAGAGCCAGTAGGCTGGGCCGAGCCAGGTGGCTGGGCCAGCACAGGTAAGGCCCAGGTGGGCTTCCCTCTCTCTTTTTTTATATTACTGTTTTTCTATTTAACTGCAACTGTTGGGCTTTAATTAAAATACTAAAACGTTTCCAAAAATCCTGAAAATAATTTTTGGGCTCTGTCTAGAATATTTTCAATAGCAAACATTTATTTCCAGAATTATTTGAGCATTTAAATTATTTTATAGCATTTAAATGCCCAAATTCAAATACTTATGACTTAATTCAATGACCTTCTATTGACCTAGAAAATTGTGCACCAATTTTGCCAGGGGTTTTAACCCAAGACAAAGAGGATGAACTTTTTAGAAGGGCATTTCAGGTTCATTGAAAATAATTTTTAGTAAACCCTAGTTGTTTCAGGGGGGTGTTGGGGGTTTCTGCTTTCCCCATTTCAAATTTAAGAGAAATTTAAACATGATGCACACTCTAATGCTTGAACTATCTAGGGTGTGACAATCATATAGTCTGGCTATGCTCCATCTTCACCACACAAAGCATTCACATCATGCACAACCCCGATGAGAAGCCAAGCAATTGTTTCATAATTTTGATGTTTCTCAAACCTTTTCAACTTTCACACAATACATGAGCATGAGCCATGGACATAGCACTATAGGTGGAATATAAAATTATGGTGGGGGTTATCTGGAGAAGACAAAAAGGAGGAAGTCTCACATCAACTAGGCGTATCAATGGGCTATGGAGATGCCCATTAATAGATATCAATGTGAGGAGTAGGGATTGCCATGCAACGGATGCACTAGAGCTATAAGTGTATGAAAGCTCAAACTGGAAACTAAGTGGGTGTGCATCCAACTTGCTTGCTCATGAAGACCTCGGGCATTTGAGGAAGCCCATCATCGGAATATACAAGCCAAGTTCTATAATGAAAATTCCCACCAGTATATGAAAGTGATAACTCAAGAGACTCTCTATATGAAGGATCATGATGCTACTCTGAAGCACAAGTGTGGTAAAAGGATAGTAACATTGCCCCTTATCTCTTTTTCTCTCATTTTTTTTTCTTTTTTTCTTTTTTTTCGGTGGGCTTCTTTGGCCTCTTTTTTTATTTGGGCTTCTTTGGCCTCTTTTATTTTTATTTGGGCTTCTTTGGCCTCTTTTATTTTTTGTAAAATCCGGAGTCTCATCCCGACTTGTGGGGGAATCATAGTCTCCATCATCCTTTCCTCACTGGGGCAATGCTCTAATAATGATGATCATCACACTTTTATTTACTTACAACTCAATATTACAACTCGATACTAGAACAAAGATATGACTCTATATGAATGCCTCCGGCAGTGTACCGGGATGTGCAATGATCTAGCGTAGCAATGACATCAAAAAATGGACAAGCCATGAAAACATCATGCTAGCTATCTTACGATCATGCAAAGCAATATGACAATGAATGCTCATGTCATGTATATGATGATGATGAAAGTTGCATGGCAATATATCTCGGAATGGCTATGGAAATGCCATGATAGGTAGGTATGGTGGCTGTTTTGAGGAAGGTATATGGTGGGTTTATGGTACCGGTGAAAGTTGCGCGGTACTAGAGAGGCTAGCAATGGTGGAAGGGTGAGAGTGCGTATAATCCATGGACTCAACATTAGTGATAAAGAACTCACATAATTATTGCAAAAATCTATTAGTCACCGAAACAAAGTACTACGCGCATGCTCCTAGGGGGATAGATTGGTAGTAAAAGACCATCGCTCGTCCCCGACCGCCACTCATAAGGAAGACAATCAATAAACACCTCATGCTCCGACTTCGTTACATAACGGTTCACCATACGTGCATGCTACGGGACTTGCAAACCTCAACACAAGTATTTCTCAATTTCACAATTACTCAACTAGCATGACTCTAATATCACCACCTTTATATCACAAAACTATTGCAAGGAATCAAACATATCATATTCAACGATCTACAAGTTTATGTAGGATTTTATGACTAACCATGTGAATGACCAGTTCCTATCATCTCTCTAAATAGATATAAGTGAAGAAAGAGAGTTTAATTCTTTCTACAAAAGATATGCCCGTGCTCTAACAAATCTAAGTGAAGCAAAAGAGCATTCTACAAATGGCGGGTTTCTATGTAAAGAGAAACAGGCAATCCAAACTTCAAATGATATAAGTGAAGCACATGAAGCATTCTATAAAGCCATACTCAAAAGATATAAGTGAAGTGCAAAGAGCATTCTATAAATCAACCAAGGACTATCTCATACCAGTATGGTGCATAAAAAATAAAAACCTAAATGCAAAAGACGCTCCAAGACTTGCACATATCGCATGAACGAAACGAATCCGAAAACATACCGATATTTGTTGAAGAAAGGGGGGATGCCTCCCCAGCATCCCCAAGCTTAGACGCTTGAGTCTCCTAGAATATTTACTTGGGGTGCCTCGGGCATCCCCAAGCTTGAGCTCTTGCCTCTCCTCCTTCTTCTCACATCGAAACCTTCTCAATCATCGAACACTTCATGCACACAAAACTTCAACATAAAACTCAGTAAGATCCGTTAGTATAATAAAGCAAATCACTACTCTAAGTACTGTTGCAAACCAATTCATATTTTGTTTTTTCATTGTGTCTACTGTAATATAACTTTTTCATGGCTTAATCTACTGATATAAATTGATAGGTTCATCAAAACAAGCAAACTATGCATCAAAAACAGAATCTGTCTAAAACAGAACAGTCTGTAATAATCTGAACATTCACCATACTTATGATACTTGAACAATTCTACCAAAATTAGGAAAAATAAAAAATTTGTATAGGAAGACATTGCAAAAAGAATCAGAACCATTTGACGTTCCAGCTAAAAATGTAAAATCGCGCACTACAGCCAAAGTTTCTGTCCTGCACCGTACAAACCATCAAGCAAATGTAAACATCCTAAAGGCAAACCTTGGCACATTATTTTTATAATACAATGGAATTGCACAAGGGGGTAATTATTTTTGTTGAAAAGTTTCTGTAATTAAGATTCACAAAGTTCCCATGGGCATGAACAAAGTTCAAGGACGTCCCCCATTTTCACAATTCTCGTCTCTATCACTTTCACTTTCCTTTTTGAAAAAGTTTTGGGTTCCCCTCTTTATTTTTGTTGTTTTTAAACTATATGCAAGCACTCAACAGAAATAAATGACTCTCTAAAACCTCCGGGTTGTCTCCCTGGCAGCGCTTTCTTTAAAGCCATTAAGCTAGGCATCTAGTGCTCAAGTAGTGAATCCACCCGGATCCCAAGGTATATCAAAGCCATTTTTAATTAGCAATGATTTGTTATTTAGTAGTGAGCACAAAGTAACATATATCATGTAATGATGAAGTCTAACTCTCTTCTATTCATCGGCATGTCATAAAAGAAAAATTCATGCAAACATAGTAAAGGCCAATGCATAGTATAAATAGTTTCTTGCAATTTTATCGTATTGGAAACATAGAGAGATGGATATATAGTTCCTCTCTCATAATAATTGCAAGTAGGAGCAGCAAGCTCATGCATATTATATTCATCAAAATCATCATGTGCAACGGTAAAAGGCAACCCATCAATATAATCCTTAATAAGTGCAAACTTCTCCGATATAGTGTAGTCGGGAGAATTCAAAAAGATAATAGGACTATCATGCGTGGGTGCAATAGCAACAATTTCATGTTTAACATAAGGAACTATAGCAAGTTCATCTCCATAAGCATAATTCATATTGGCATCTTGGCCACAACCATAGCAAGCATCATCAAAAAGGGATATTTCAAGAGAATCAACGGGATCATAACAATTATCATAGCAATCATCCTTCGGTAAGCACGAAGGCGAATTAAACAATGTATGAGTTGAAGAGTTACTCTCATTAGAAGGTGGGCACGGGTAGCTAATCTGCTCTTCCTCCATTTGTTCTTCCCTCTCCTCATCTTTTTCATCCAATGAGCTCACAGTTTCATCAACTTCTTCTTCCATAGATTCCTGCAAAATATTAGTCTCTTCTTGGACAGCGGAGTAGTACTCAATATATGGTTTACCATAAGCATTAGAAGCATAATTATCGTAGCAATATTTAAATATGGCAAAGTTTTCAGACTTGTGAAGAGTAGCATCATACTTTTCAATCAAAGAATCAATTTCAAAAGCACCCTTAAAAGCAACAAATTCTTCAATTTGTTGAACATCATAGTAATTATAAACACCCTTGGCATATGAAGATAAGATTCCATTATCAATAAACTCACATTGGTAGGGAAGGTGTTTCTTAGGGTTTTCAGAGCAACAAGTAAAATCATATATTGCACATAAATTCCAAGCATAGCATTGCAAACGTTGAATTTGACCCCATAATAGTTTCCCTTTTTCAGATATTCGGTGTCGCACATAACAAGCATGCTCATCTAAAGATTTCCCTCAACTAAGCTAGTTGGGGTTTCAGCACGAGCACATAGGGATAGAAGATGATCCAAGTAATAAGCTTCAACAGTGTGATAGATTTTGATTGGTTCTTCAACCATTGGTTCAGTAGGTCCAACTAATTTTTTTTGGTATTTTGCGTTTCCTACCCACAACTAAAGATAGGAAACAACTAAGAACAAAAAATAAAAATTACTTAGTGATAAAGCAAACAAGCGCACACGAGAATATTCACCCCACGCTATTGCTCCCCGGCAACGGTGCCAGAAAAAGGTCTTGATAACCCACAAGTATAGGGGATCGCAACAGTTTTCGATAAGTAAGAGTGTCGAATCCAACGAGGAGCTAAAGGTAGGACAAATATTCCCTCAAGTTCCATCGACCACCGATACAACTCTATGCACGCTTGATGTTCGCTTTACCTAGAACAAGTATGAAACTAGAAGTACTTTGTAGGTGTTGTTGGATAGGTATGAAGGATAATAAAGAGCAAGTAAATATAAAGTAGGGGCTGTTTAGATGAAGACACAACTAAATTAGTTTTAGTAAAGAGCTTTTGTCAACAAGAAGGTTATTTGTCCCTAGGCAATCGATAACTAGACCGGTAATCATTATTGCAATTTTATTTGAGGGAGAGGCATAAGCTAACATACTTTCTCTACTTGGATCATATGAACTTATGATTGGAACTCTAGCAAGCATCCGCAACTAGTAAAGATTCATTAAGGTAAAACCCAACCATAGCATTAAAGTATCAAGTCCCCTTTATCCCATACGCAAACAACCTACTTACTCGGGTCTGTGCTTCTGTCACTCACGCCACCCACCATAAGCAAATCATAAGCATATTGCAAACCCTACAGCGGGAATCCCTCACGCTTGCGCGACACGGAGAGCACCATAGGACAACACCAATAATAAAACATACAACTCAAACCAATCACGATCATCAAATAGCCATTAGGACAAAACAGATCTACTCAAACATCATAGGATAGCCATACATCATTGGGAAATAATGTATGGCGTTGAGCACCATTTTTAAGTAGAGATTACAGCGGGTAAGAGAGAGGTTACACTGCTGCATAGAGGGGGGAAGAGTTGGTGATGATGGCGGTGAAGTTGTTGGTGAAGATCGCGGTAATGATGATGACCCCCGGTGGCACTCCGGTGCCACCGGAAGCGAGGGGGAGAGAGCCCCCCTCCTTCTTCTTCTTCCTTGACCTCCTCCCTAGAGGGGATAAGGGTTTTCCCTCTGGTCCAAGGGCTCCATGGCGTGGGAGGGGCGAGAGCCCCTCCGAGATTGGATATATCTCTGTCTCTCTCTGTTTCTGCGTTCTGTTCTGGCTCTGTTTCACCATTTCGTGTATATATGGAGATCCGTAACTCCGATTGGCCTGAAACCTTCGCCGTGATTTTTCTTCTGAAAAATAGCTTTCTTGCGGCAAAAGAAGAGCGTCAACCGCCTTATGGATGGCTCACGAGGGTAGGGGGCGCGCCTAGGGGGGGTCAGGCGCGCCCCCTACCTCGTGACCACCTCGGGCACCGTCTCACGTGGATTTTTCTTCCGGAATTTTCCAAATATTCCAAAAATAAGCTCCGTCCGTTTTTATCCCATTTGGATTCCGTTTGGTATGGATATTCTGCGAAACATAAAACATGCAACGAACAGGAACTGGCACTGGGCACTGGATCAATATGTTAGTCCCAAAAATAATATAAAAAGTTGCCAAAAGTATATGAAAGTTGAATAATATTGGCATGGAACAATCAAAAATTATAGATACGACAAAGACGTATCATGAGCCTCCTGAAGTATTAACTTCCTGATCTCTGTGTTATTGGGCACATAAACATGGTCCTCAAACCACAAGGTGTCGTGTTCATCCTCACGAAAATCTTTGGCCTTTCCTTTGCTCATTTCTCTTTTATCTCGGCGATCTCTTTGTCATCCTTCTGGGCTTCTCGAATCTTTCCTAACAATATAGACTGAACTTCCATTGTTGCAACAAAACCTCTAGGGACAATTTCCAAGCGAAGTTCCCTGAGATCCTCTGCCAACTCCATTGGCAATCCTACGCTTATGAGTGTGTTGGCATAACTCTTCCGGCTCAAAGCGTCTGCTACGACGTTGGCCTTGCCTGGATGATAGTGAAGCTTCATGTCATAATCCTTTATAAGCTCCAACCATCTCCTCTGCATAAGGTTTAGCTCCTTCTGTGTGAAAATGTACTTCAAACTCTTATGGTCAGTGTATACATCGCAATGGTTTCCAATAAGATAATGTCTCCAAGTCTTCAACGCATGCACTACGGCAGCCAACTCCAAGTCATGCGTGGCATAATCTAACTCATGTGGTTTCAGTTGTCGCGAGGCATACGAAACAACTCTTCCATCCTGCATCAGTACTCCTCCAAGTCCTAAGCGAGAGGCGTCACAATACACTTGGAAATGCTTGCGTATATCCGGCAGAATTAGTACTGGGGCTGTAGTCAGATGTTTCTTTAACTCCTAAAAACTCGCTTCACATTCTTCCGTCCATTTAAATTTGATATCCTTCTTCAATAGCTCTGTCATTGGCTTCGAACCTTGGAAAAAATCTCAATGAATCTCCGGTAATATCCTGCAAGTCCAAGAAAACCGCGGATCTCGCTAACTGAAGTGGGTGCCAACCATTCAGTGACTGACTGAACCTTGGTGGGGTCTACTTCTATACCTTCTCCTGATATAACATGTCCAAGGAATCCAACTTCTTTCAACCAAAACTCACATTTGCTGAACTTGGCATACAACTGATGTTCCCTGAGTTTCTCGAGAACTAAACGCAAATGCTCTTTGTGCTCCTCTTCATTCTTCGAGTATACCATTATATCATCAATAAACACCACAACAAACTTATCCAAATATTCCATGAACACCTTGTTCATCATGCTCATGAAATAGGCAGGGGCGTTAGTCAGTCCAAATGACATGACCGTATACTCATATAACCCGTATCTTGTGGTAAATGCGATTTTAGGTATATCCTTTTCCCGGATCATCAGTTGGTGATATCCTGATCGCAGATCGATCTTCGAGAACACCTTAGCTCCTTGCAACTGGTCAAACAAATCATTGATCATCGGCAGTGGGTATTTGTTCTTGATTGTCACCTCATTCAATGCACGATAATCAACAACCATCCTTAGAGACTTATCCTTCTTCTCAACCAAAAGCACTGGGGCTCCCTATGGTGATGAACTCCATTAGATGTAACCTTTCTCCAATAACTCCTTGATTTGCTTCTTAATCTCCTCCAGATCATTTGCAGCATCCGGTAGGGTCTCTTTGATATTGGCCCGATACCTGGCAATAGCTCTATCAAAAACTCAATGTCTTGATCCGGTGGCATGCCTAGTAACTCCTCTGGAAAAACATCTGGGTAATCCTTCACTACAGGCACTTCCTCCTGAAAAACTCCCATGAGGGTATTTTCTTGGCTCCTCATAGGCGCATGTCTAGATACATACTTGATCCTTTTTCCCTCCGGGGTGGTGAGACAAATTGATTTACTAGCACAGTCAATGCTTCCTCCATACTTTGAGATCCAGTCCATGCCTAATATCACATCCAATCCTTGTGACTCCAAAATTATTAGATCTGACGGAAAAACATGGCTACCAATGGTTAGGGGTATCCGGTCGCACCATCGGCTGGCCATATACTCTGCTCCAGGTGAACTTACTAACAGAGGGGTCCTAAGGGTTTGGGTTGGTAGTCTAAACTGATCCACGAATCCCCTTGATATGTATGAATGCGATGCACCAGTATCAAAAAGAACAAGGGCGGTAAAAGACTTAACCAAAAACTTACCAATAACTGCGTCTGGCTGCCCTTCAACCTCCTCCCATTAACGTGGTTCACTTGTCCTTTGTTGAATGGATTAGGCTTCTTCCCAGTGCTCCCATTACCGTTTCCATTCTTCGCTTTAGAGCACTCCGTGGCATAGTGTCCAGTCTTCCCGCACTTGAAGCAAGTAACATGACTTAGGTCTCTCTTGGCGGGTGTCGGATTTCGGGTTCCAGCAGACCCTTGAGGTTCGAACACTGGGGTGCGCGCGGAGATCTCTCCCCTACCGATCTACGTCCAATCTCCTCGCGTGATCTAAGCTGGAAACAACGAACAACACAAGGGACACGAGGTTTATACTGGTTCCGGCCACCGTTGTGGTGTAATACCCTACTCCAGTGTGTGGTGTGGTGGATTGCCTCAGGGGCTGATGATGAATAGTACAAGGGAAGAACAGCCTCGCGAGAGGTGTTCTTGAGCTGATGCGATGAACCGCTTTGGTGAGTTTAGCCGCCTCTCTCTCTCTCTCTCTCTCTCTCTGCTAGAGCTCTACCATATCTCTAGATGTCTAGGTGTGTCCCTCCCCTCTACTCTGTGGTGGCTAGCTCTATTTATAGAGGCCATGGGCCTCTCCCCAAATAATGAGCGGGAAGGGCGCCAACAATTGGCCGTTTTGAAGGGGAACATCTAGTACAAGTTATCCTGACCAAAGGTGGTCTTCGGCTTCCAAAAGCACTGGTGATGACGCCGTCTTGGGCTCCACGATGACCTCCATCCTGCGCTCTGTTGGTCTTGGTCTCGTTGCAACGGAATGGTAACCTTTGCCCGATGCCTTGGCCTGTGCTTGCCCCCTTTGCACCAAAGGGGAAACAAGGACATTGCGCAGGCTGGCGCCCGCCTGGCGCCCTGATGGTCTCGATCGTCATGGCTTGCGTCACGAGCTCCTCATGAGGTACCCCTGCCTTGATCTCTCTGCCTCCTCGCGAGCCTGCCTGATGAGGCTGCCTCTGAGGAAGTTTTCTGTCGTTCGCCCTGCGAGGCTTGGCCCCTCGCGAGGGTCTTGAACTTGAGCTGATGAAGATGGGCCACGCTGGGCCCCCACTTGAGCCACGCCGCAGGCCACAGGAAGGCAAGTCTGGGGACCCCCATTCCCAGAACGCCGACAGTAGCCCCCGGGCCCAAGGCGCGCCCGGGTTTGGCCTAGCAGGGAAGCGAAGGGGCAAGCGCAAAGCGCCGTGAGCCCCAATAGCCTGCGGCCTTGGGCGCCGCGTGGCGATTGATTGGACGTGGGCATCTGCGCTTCCCCATGATGCTTCGGCGACCGCACGACTTGACAAGTCCCTGCATGCAGAGAAACTGGTCATGATTACCTGCGATCGTGGTGCTTGGCGGTTGGCCTCCTCCGGCTATAAGTACGGGGCTGCGCGAGCCCCTTCAGTCCATCCCTTCCTGTTCCGTGCGCTTGAAGATGTCGTAGACATCCTTGGCCCCACGGTTGAGGCCGAGGCGCGTGCCCTGTCTTCTGCGGCGCTGATGCATGTCCTCAGCCACGTCTACCTGCGCGACCCCGACGTCGATTTCAACAGCCTGCTGGAACCCGTGAGCAGCGACCTTGCCGCCGCTGCCGCTGAGACCGTGAAAGGCCAAGCCGAAGCTTTGCTGGGGAGGTTCCGCACCTTCAGCGTCTTGCCCGGGCGCGGTGCCGCCAGCTCCGCGGCCTCGGGAGGCGGAGTCGCCCAGCGTGACTCCACCACGGGCGGCGGCGCCACTGGAGAGTGATCCCTTCGTGGCTTCTGCCCTGTTTTTATTCCTGCAACATGCACCATGCCTCGCGGAGGCGTTTAAACTTGTGTTTGGCGTCGTGAAACAATCTATGGCTTGTAATATTTGCTTTGAATTTCCTGGAATTTGCATTTTTCTCCCCTACTTGCACGCGCTCTACGTCGGCAGGCCCTGGCCCCGCGCATACCTCACCCAGCGTTAGTCCCGACCGGAAACCAGGACGGGACTAAGGAGCGAGGGGCTACGTGGCAAGTTAGGCTCCTGAGTCACGATGCTCAGCAGTCCCCCTTGACGTGCAAGCAACAAGTAGGAAAGGGGGGAACGAGGAGTGGATTGATCGTTCTGCGTCGGCAGGGCCCGGCCCCACGCATACCTCACCCAGCGTTAGCCCCGACCGGAAACCAGTACGGGACTAAGGAGCGAGGGGCTACGGGGCAAGTTAGGCTCCTGAGTCGCGATGCTCAGGAGTCCCCCTTGACGTTCAAACGGGTTTCCATACCTTGGCTCAGCTCGGGGAGGGGCGCGTGACGACCAGGTCTGAGGGACCTAGCTGGGTGGCGTGCGCTCGAGCGAGGCCCGGGCGTAGCCCCCGTGTCCAGCCCCCTCGCGCGGCGCTCCCGAGGGGAGGCGTTGCGATGGTGCCGGACACTGAGCTCTGGGCTTCCTGAGGTTGGTACGGCCGTAGGCCGCCCTCAGTTGTTTATCACCAGCGTGGAGCATAGAGCTTCCATATGTGTACGGGCATAGCCGCTCCTCGGCAGTGTCGTCAGCCAGCGCGGAGCATGGTGCTTCCACTGGTACGTGGGAGGGGGCTCCCCTCCGGGAGGAGCCCCCGGGGCGTGTACAGCCCCGCCCTGACATGTGGCTAGCACGGTAGGGCTAGGAGAGGTGTATCTGGGCACTCGTGAGCCAGCGCGGGACTCACGAGGCCCTACGTCGAGGCGGGTTGCGCCTGGCTCTGGGCCTTTATCAATGGTGTGTTCCTGCAGGGTAGTTAGAATGCAAATGCTCTACGTCCTCAGGTCCCGGCCCTTGAGCTAGCTCAGCCGCCGCTGGTATGACAGGTCGCGATGCCATGGGTCAAGGCCAGGGGGTGAGGGCTGAAGAGCTAGTAGGAGCCCATGAGTTGCGATGCTCAGGTACCCCCCTTTTAACGTGCAAGCGCTTTGCATGAAAGCGGAGAAGTACGCGATAAGCAGCAGGTGACAATTAAGTGCGAAAGAGCAAATTCATTTTAAGTAGACGCGGAGAAGCAAACGCCGCTGGGCCAGGCCCGAGCAGCTCGGGGATGATGCAGCCCGAGGGGCACCCCAACAAGGTAAGTAAAGAGCATAAGCAAAATGGATACATGCCGCAGGGACGGACCCACGCGACCTGGGAATGATGCCGCCCTGTGGGCGCTCCCAGCTAAGAACGGAAGTTAGAAAGGTGTCACCTGGTGCGTTGAAGATGGAGTGATGTTGAAGAAGCAGGCGATGCGCGATGAAGACGCCAACCCTCACGAGCCCCCAGGCCCAGGAGCCTCGGGAGGCTCCGGGGGCGCAGGTGGGTCTCCGAGGGCCATCTCCATCTCCGCCAGGACTGCGCAATGCCTGACCTCCTGGGCTTCCAGAATACTCCTCAGCAGGCGTTGATGAGCGGCGACCGCGTTCGACAGGCCGAAAGTCATGCGAACGTAGCTGTGAGGTGGACCCTCGCAACGCCCCACGCGCGAAGGCCAGAGGCGCTCCTGAGACGCGGCTCGGTTGAGCCCTGGCACGTTGATGCAGACGCGCATCCCACCATCCTCGCCTGGATGTGGGGCTACGGTGGGCAAATGGCGGCTGCCGCGCATGACTCTCGACTCCTGTAGCTCCTGGGTGTTTCTTGTGATGAACTCCTGAGGGTTTGGTCTTCCTTGCCTTGTACCTTCCTGAGGGAAACGTACCTGGAAGCACCCCTCCAAGTGGTGCCCGAGCGCCTCCCTCGCGACCTTGGCAAAGTTGCTGGCTCTCCAAGAAAGGGCCCCCGAGCCCTGCCTGAGGAGGGCGCCGGGCGCGCCTTCCTATGCGAGAGAGGGTGGCGCTCCCTGATTGGGCGCAGATCCTGACGCAACACCTCCGGAGGCGCCTGCCTCCTTATGGCTTGGGCCAGACGAAACCTTCTTCTTCTTAAGGGTCGCCTCGGGAAGCCTTCCGTTCCTGTGGTCTGGGTCTTCGATTGCTGCGGCTTGGAACGCGCGCTCAAGTGAACACACTGTGTCCCTTTCTTCACAGGGTACGGTGATGACTCCACCTCTTCCTGACATCTTGAGGACATTGTACCCATGGTGAGTCATTGCCATGAACTTGGTCAGGGCTGGGTACCCGAGGATGGCGTTGTATGGCAGACGGATGTGGGCGGCGTCGAAGTCGATGAGCTCGGTGCGGTAGTTGTTGCGCTGCCCGAAGGTGACTGGAAGGCGAACCTGCCCTATTGGATCAGTGGAACCATCAGTGACTCCTGAGAAGGGCTTGGTCAGCTGAAGCTGATCGTACGGCACTTGGAGATTGTCGAACGTCTCGACGGACAGGACGTTGAGTCCTGCTCCGCCGTCAATGAGGGTCCTGGTGACCTGCACATTGCTGATGACTGGGGAGCAAAGCATCGGGAGGACTCCGGCCGTTGTCGGGCACTTGAGCTCATCCGCTGAGCTGAACGTGATAGCGCACGCACACCACCTGAGAGGGCGCGTGGCCTCAAGCTTGGGGAGGACTGCATTCACCTCGTGAGCAAACTGCTTGAAGATGCGCTGTGAGGCTGGGGCCTGCGCTCCAACCAAGATGCAAGCGATTGCGCGCGGCTCCTGGAAGCCCCCAGCCTCCTCGTCTTGATGCCGGCCTTCGTTCCTCCTTGGCGGCGGCGGCAGAGGAGGAAGGCCTGCGTTGCTGTGCGGGCGATCCTCACGAGGCTGATCTCTCCAGCCTCCCTTGCGAGGCTGGTCCTGCCAGCGATCCTCGTGAGGTCGGTCACGCCACCCTTGGCGAGGGCCACGGTCTTTCCATCGTCCACCACCTCTTCCTCCTCCTCGGCCATAGCCCCTGTCGTTGCGCTCAGGGCGTCGGCCGGCACGTCCATCTCTCATGGCCCTGAGCTCTTGACATTCGTTGGTGTTGTGGGTGTGGAGGTCGTGGTACACGCAGTATCGGCTGCCCTTGGATGACCCAGGCTGATTCCTGCCTCGCTTGGTGTCCGGTTCCGCTGCAAGCACGTCAGCCCCCTTGCGCTTCACGTCCTTGGCCTTGGGCTTCTTCTCTTCTGGGTCGGCAGCTGGGAGTTCAAGGAGGGAAAGGCGCCCTTCCTCGGCCCTGGCGCACTTGTTCGCCAAGTTGAACAGCTCCAGGGATGTGCACATGTCTTCACGGATTGCTAGTTCCTCCTTAATCTTGATATCGTGTACGCCATCAGAGAAGGCCGAGATGATGGCTTCTTCAGTCACCTTGGGGATCTTGAGGCGAGTGTTGTTGAAGCACTGGATGTATTTCTGCAGGGTTTCCCCTTGCTGTCGCTTGATGCGGCGCAGATCGCTCATGGCCGGGGCCCGGTCACGAGTGCCCTGGAAGTTGGCGATGAAGCCAGTGCGCATCTCGTCCTAGGAGGAGATTGTGCCAGGAGCCAGGTGCGGGGCCCGTCCTTGAGCGTCATGGGAAACCAGTTCGCCATGACCCTTTCGTCTCCGTTGGCGGCTTCGATGCATAGCTCGTAGAGCTGTAGGAACTCCACGGGGTCCGCCGTGCCATCGTAGCAAGGGGATAGGTCAGGCTTGAACTTGCCTGGCCATGTGACGCCGTGTAGCTCGAGGGTGAGGGTGCGGCAGCCTGCTGTGGCCACCGGCGCCTTTTGCTGGTACTGGGCTTGTTCCTGGGGATTACCGTGCGCCGTCGCTTGGAGCAGCGCGGGGTCTTGGCGCGCCGATGCTAGGAGCGCGCGAGTACCTTCTTGGGGACGAGGGATCTCTTGGCAGCTCCTTTCTCGCTGCGCAGGTGCCAGACGCGGAGGGTCTCGCCCTGGGGCTGCGTGCATTGGAGCCAGGGCGCCTTCTTGGGGAGGAGGTGGTGGAAGCACCTCCTGATCCTCGCCTCCTGTGCGGAAAGGAGGGCGAGGCAGCGAGAGGGACGACAAGGGGGAGCCCCCTGCGGTGCTGACGAGCTCGGTGATGCGGGCGAGCCAGTCCTCGTAGAGGTCGTCGACGGGGTGGTAGTGCAAGAGCTCTCTTGCCAGGAGCAGCGCGGCGTGCGCGCCCGTGGGGGCACGACGAGCGTGGGACGACGAGGCGGCTGGAGTTAGCGACGGTGTGGCGGTGCGGCCCTCCGCCGCACCGAAGGATGCTGGGATGAGGCCTGCTGCTCGTTCCCCGCCGGGCCAGTGGCGGCGTTGGCGGCAGGCGACGGGGAACGACGAGGGCGTCCACCGACGGGTGGTGTCTGGGCGACGCGGGTGGCGAGGGCAGCCCGGCGCTCGGCGCGAGCCCGGCGAGCGTCAGCCATGGACACGACGGAAGATCGCACACGAACATCGGAAGAAAGATTCCGGCGCACCCCTACCTGGCGCGCCAAATGTCGGATTTCGGGTTCCGGCAGACCCTTGAGGTTCGAACACTGGGGTGCGCGCGTAGATCTCTCCCTACCGATCTACGTCCAATCTCCTCGCGTGATCTAAGCTGGAAACAACGAACAACACAAGGTACACGAGGTTTATACTGGTTCGGGCCACCGTTGTGGTGTAATACCCTACTCCAGTGTGTGGTGTGGTGGATTGCCTCAGGGGCTGATGATGAATAGTACAAGGGAAGAACAACCTCGCGAGAGGTGTTCTTGAGCTGATGCGATGAACTGCTTTGGTGAGTTCAGTCGCCTCTTTCTCTCTCTGCTAGAGCTCTACCAGATCTCTAGATGTCTAGGTGTGTCCCTCCCCTCTACTCTGTGGTGGCTAGCTCTATTTATAGAGGCCCCGGGCCTCTCCCCAAATAATGAGCGGGAAGGGCGCCAACAATTGGCCGTTTTGAAGGGGAACATCTAGTACAAGTTATCCTGACCAAAGGTGGTCTTCGACTGCCAAAAGCACTGGTGATGACGCCGTCTTGGGCTCCATGGTGACCTCTTGGTCTTGTTGCACCGGAATGGTAACCTTTGCCCGATGCCTTGGCCTGTGCTTGCCCCCTTTTCACCAAAGGGGAAACAAGGACACTGCGCAGGCCGGCGCCCGCCTGGTCTCGATCGTCATGGCTTGCGCCACGGGCTCCTCATGAGGTACCCCTGCCTTGATCTCTCTGCCTCCTCGCGAGCTTGCCTCTGAGGAAGTTTTCTGTCGTCCGCCCCGCGAGGCTTGGCCCCTCGCGAGGGTCTTGAGCTTGAGCTGATGAAGATGGGCCGCGCTGGGCCCCCACTTGAGCCACGCCGCAGGCTGTAGGCAGGCAAGTCTGGGGACCCCCATTCTCAGAACGCCGACAGCGGGTGTGGCTGGATTGGTGCGGGTCTGATTGTTGTTGGTTCCTTTCCCAGTCCCATTCTTGGAACCATTGTGGTTATGCGAACTTCCTCCGTTATGGTTCGGGGTTATGAACAAGTCCTCCCGAGGTCGGGGTTAGACGAGGCTTCTGCTGAGCTCCTGAGTTGTACCTTCCTTGTCCATACTTCCTTTTGCGGCTCTCAATTTGCTGCTGCTTCCCTTCAATCATAAGAGCCTTGTCTACCAACTCCCGATAGTTGTTAAATGTTGCCACCATCAACTGCATGCTCATCTCATCGTTCAGCCCTTCCATAAACTTCTCCTGCTTCGCGGCATCTATGGCCACATCGTCAGGGGCATAACGAGACAGCTTACTAAATTCCAAGGTTGGAAAAAGCGGTAGGCGTAAGTGAGGTGGTTGGCCTTCGTCTAGTGCCTAGGTAGCGCCTAAGCGCCCTAGGCGCGGCCTAGGCGGTAATATAGTTTTTACTCGTAGTGTATTTGTGATTATTATATGGGTGTTGATATTAGATTAGCGCATATAAATAAGTTAATTACCGTCTACTGCCACTGGAATATAACCCGTTTGGCATATCAATACAGTATGTTGCATGATTTCTTGCTTGGTAGGCAATTCCTTACTTGCCCTGCCTAGACCTCCATTTATGCCCTAGGCGAGGCGTTTGGCCATGGCCTAGCGCCTAGGCGTGCCTAAGCGCCTCCTAGGCACTGCCTTTTCCAACAGAGCTAAATTCATCCACGTACTGCCCCATAGTACGTTTCCCTTGGCGCAACTTGCGAAACTCACGCTTCTTCATGCTCATAGATCCCGTTGAGACATGGGCGGTGCGGAATGCTTGTTGAAACTGATCCCATGTAACAGTGGCTATATGATAGGTAACTATGTAATTCTCCCAACATGAGGCAGCTGGTCCATCCAATTGATGTGTGGCAAACCGCACCTTCTCAGCATATGTACATCCTGTAGTGGTTAACTCCCTTCCAATCCTGCGGAGCCAATCATCTGCCACTATCGGCTCGGTGCTGCTAGAAAACACCGGCGGCTGCAACCTCAGAAAGCGGGCTAAGTTGTCAACTGGTGGTTGTTGTTGTTGTTGTTGTTATTGTTGTTGTTGTTGTTGTTGTTGTTGTTGTTGTTGTTGTTGTTGTTGTTGTTGTTGTTGTTGTTGTTGTTGTTGTTGTTGTTGTTGTTGT
>NC_041388.1:386784554-386897798 GCF_002162155.2 Triticum dicoccoides
TTATTATTCTTGTTGTTGTTGTTGCTGCTGTTGTTGCTATTGTTGCTACTGTTGCCGTTGTTGCTGCTGTTGCTGTTGTTGCTGCTGCTGCTGTTGCTGGTGCTGCTGTTGTTGTTGCTGCTGTTGCTGTTGCTGTTGTTGTTGCTGTTGTTGTTGTTGTTGTTGTTGTTGTTGTTGTTGTTGTTGCCTTGGTTCTGAACTAACAACTGCATTGGTGTATTCTGCTGCTGGATCAACTGAGTGAGCTCCGGCGGGAAAGTGAATTCGGGGTCACGTCTCGGAGGCATCTGAGGGTTTAGAGGGAAGAGAATAGAATAGAATGAGGTTTGGTGAGAAAAACACTACCCATATGCACATGAGACAAACACAATCATACCACTCAATCAATCAAAAAAGGCATACAATCGATCTAACTATCGTTACAAAAGTGCTCGGACTATCCTATATACATGGTGGAATACTACTACTGATGTGGTGGTCTACTAGAAATATTGATTGGTCGAAGACTCCATGATGTCTGCTCCAGCTTCGTCTTCATAGTCATCATCACTATCGTCGGGGTCCGAGTCGGTGTCGTCGATGACGATGTAGTCCTCAGAACGAATCTCCTTGGGTTCATCCTCTTCTCCTCCTAGCGCGGGGTCTCACATGAATACTCCTAGCTTCCTTTCCAGATCATCATTCTTCTCCACTAGTACGACGATTTCCTCCTCATAATCTTCGCGAGTAGCCTTGAGTTCTTCCTCCAGTTCTGTGATCCTTGTCATCGCCTTCTTCAGATCTATCATGTCTGCGCACATCTGGTTCTCCTAGCGACGAATGTGCTGGTTTAACTCCTGGATGAAAGCTGCGATTGATCTATCCTTCCTGGTTCTGATCATCTCCCATTGCTCATCTCGGCGCCCACAAATCTGATAGATAGTATCCTTAAGCTCCTTATGGTAAACTTCTGCAATGCGTCCCATGGTGATGTGAGCTGCCATACACTTTCCTAGACTCCAGGTTAGTGCATCAAAGGAAAACTCTATGGGTTTGGTGACTGGCACGAATGTCCTTCCTGGAACTTGAACTTGAATCATCCATCGCTCCTCTTTTGGTAAAGTGGTGTTGTAAGTCCCGGTGAATCTTGGTATTCCAATGTTCAGGTACTTAGTGACTTCCTTAAAGTGTCATCCAAAAGGTGCTTCTTCATCCGGTTGTGCAAACTTGTTCCTTGCGTCTGCCATCCTAATGAGTAGAAAATGGGGAGGAGTCAGAAATGAGAAGAGAGTGGTGATCTAGGGCTTTAGCTTAGTGGTCGTGTCCTACACTCAGTGTGTGCTCTGATACCATCTTGTAGCGACCCGACCTCAAATGGTCAAGTCTCTGTGCTTCAGTGTCATCTCTGGATCAGTAATGCTGACACACACAGTACTCAAAGGATTTATAACAGAGTAGCAATCACACACTTATTACATCGAATGTCTCAATGGAGAACTTATTACAATAAATATGGCTTAAGGCCATCTAAAACGATAACAGCGGAAGGCTTGGAAGATAAAGTGAGTCCATGAACTCCAACGGCATAGCTGAGCTGTACGGCAACGACCTAACGAACCTTACTCCACGTCTGAAAAGTCTGCAACATAATACGTTGCAGCCCGAAAATGGGTCAACACATGGAATATGTTGGCAATATAACACGATAAAGCAAGAACAGAATAATGCTATCACTATATGCATATTTGGCTGGTGGAAAGCTCTACGGTTAAAGTTTTGCAAAAAGCTAATTTTTCCCTACAACAAAGGAATATATTTTATTTACTATCATGGTAGTTGAAACATCATAGAGAAGGTTCCTCCAACTCAATCCCAATTAAAAGTAATTATCAACCCAACAATATTAATTTAGAGTGATGATATACATATGATAATCCAAGTACTAGATACTCAAGATGTCCATAACCGGGGACACAGCTAACCATGATTAGTTTGTACACTCTGCAGAGGTTTGCGCACTTTTCCCCACAAGACTCGATCTCCTCCGTTGGATTTCTCGCACTACATGGTGTTTGAGAAACGGATGACCGAGACATAGTCTTTCAGAAGCATTAACTCTCTACTCCGGATAGACTATACCACCTAGAACCCACTACCTGCTAGTCTACCTCTTCAAGAGCTTCACGCAACTTACTCAAATATGCTAGAGCCCATAATAGCTTGTGGCTGCATACGGAAGTTTCTAGCATGAAATATCTCAGTTCCTGAGGGAGTCCTGGATTAGGGGGTCTCCGGACAGCCGGACTATATCCTTTGGATGGACTATTGGACTATGAAGATACAAGATTGAAGACTTCGTCCCGTGTCCGGATGGGACTCTACTTGGCGTGGAAGGCAAGCTAGGCAATACAAATATGTATATCTCCTCCCTTGTAACCGACCTTGTGTAACCCTAGCCCCCCCGGTGTCTATATAAACCGGAGGGTTTAGTCCATAGGACAACATACAATCATACCATAGGCTAGCTTCCAGGGTTTAGCCTCTACGATCTCGTGGTAGATCAACTCTTGTAATACTCATATCATCAAGAACAATCAAGCAGGACATAGGGTATTACCTCCATCAAGAGGGCCCGAACCTGGCTAAACATCGTGTCCCCTGCCTCCTGTTACCATCCGCCTTAGACGCATAGTTCGGGACCCCCTACTTGAGATCCGCCGGTTTTGACACCGACATTGGTGCTTTCATTGAGAGTTCCACTGTGTCATCACCATAAGGCTTGATGGCTCCTTCGATCATCGGTAGCGATGCGGTCCAAGGTGAGGTTTTCCTACCCGGACAGATCCTTGTATTCGGCGACTCCGCACTACGGGCCAATTCGCTTGGCCATCTGGAGAAGATCGAGAGCTACGCCCCTGGCCATCAGGTCAGATTCAGAAACTTGAACTACACTGCCGACATCCGCGGAGACTTGATCTTCGATGGATTCGAGCCTGTGTCAGGTGCACCGCACAGTCACGACGAGCATGACATAACTCTATCGTCGGACAGTATTCGGGAGATCGCATCTGCAACTACTCCGGCTGCCAATCTGGAGCAAATCATGCCATCCCAGAGCGGAGGGATAGACCCCGCCACAGAGGCCGCGCTCTCAGCGGCGATAGAGCCGGATGCTGACTTTACCCCTTACGAGAGCCGTGTCGCCGAACCACCAGATTCATCTCTGGCCATGGACTCCGAGCCACTTACATCCGTGCCCGTCGAACCCGACTGGGAGCCGATCATGGAGTTCACCTCCGCGGATATCTTTCAGCACTCACCTTTCGGCGATCTGCTAAATACATTAAGGTCTCTCTCCCTGTCAGGAGAACCTTGGCCGAACTATGTTCGGCTAGAATGGGATGCGGATGACGAAGAAATTCGCTGCCCACCCACCACCCACTTTCTAGCCACTGTCGACGACTTAACCGACATGCGTAACTTGACATCGACGGCATGAACGAAGATGCAGGAGACGAACAGGAACCAGAGCCCACAGGGCGCCGGACCATCACTTCATCACATGACATATACATGGTGGATACACCCAAAGAGGGCAATGGCGAAGAGACAGCGGAGGATGCCCCCTCCAAGAAACCTAAGCGCCGACGTCAGTGGCGCTGCTCTAAGTCCCGCCATAGCAAAAACAACGATAACAATGCAAGAGGAAAAAATAGTCCAGTCGACTCTAGAAGAAACAACGACTGCACCGCCCCGATGGCAGAGCATGATCAAGATGCAAATGACAAACATAGTGTGGATCCGGCGTCCGAACATGGCGACGCCAAGGATAAAACTCATCAAACCCCGTCCGGGGAGGAAAACAGTCCGGACGAAGATGCACACATCATCCCGGAAACGCACTTGGAGCAAGAGAACCTCCGCAGAAGTTTTATTGCCACAGCGAGGAGCCTGAAGAAGTAGAAGCAAAAGCTTAAGGCCGCACAACATACGCTCTACAGCAGGTGGAACAAAGTGCTCAACAACGAAACAAAGTATGGTGGAAGTTACCACACAAACAACTATCCAAAGTGCAAGCTATTACCTGAATTCGACGATGAGGCCTTAGAGCCCACACCGCTGAAAAATGATACGGCCAACCGGCCGGATCCACCACCTTGTGACCGCGATAGAGTGGCTAACAAAGTCGCACATAAGTCAACACACGATCTACGTGAGAACTTGCGCCAAAAATCCGGTGCGATCAGATCCATCTATGGATCTAGGAAGCGCGCTCCGGCACAAAATCAAAACCGAATACTACAACCGTCCAAACACCATGGCATATCCCAATACAGGGGTGCCACACACCCCCTATGTTTCACTGATGAGGTGCTAGATCACGAATTTCCAGAAGGATTCAAACCAGTGAACATAGAGGCGTACGACGGGGCCACAGACCCTGGAGTCTGGATCGAGGACTTTATCCTCCATATTCATATGGCTCACGGAGATGATCTCCATGCCATTAAATACTTGAACTCAAGCTTAAAGGGCCAGCTCGACACTAGCTAAAAAGCCTCCCCGAAAACTCAATTGGAAGTTGGGAGGAGCTCGAGGACACTATTCGGGCTAATTTTCAAGGGACTTATGTCCGACCTCCGGATGCAGACGATTTAAGTCATATAATCCAACAGTCCGGAGAGTCCGCCCGAAAGCTTTGGAATAGGTTCCTCACCAAGAAGAACCAAATCGTTGACTGTCCGGATGCCGAAGCCTTAGCAGCTTTTAAACATAGTGTCCGAGACGAATGGCTCGCCAGACACCTCGGCCAAGAAAAACCGAGAACAATGGCAGCCCTAACAAGCCTCATGACCCGCTTTTGCGGGGGCGAAGATAGCTGGTTGGCCCGTAGCAGCACCAGCGACCCAAGCACATCCGAAGTCGGGGATGGCAATGGAAAACCACGATGCAACAAAAACAAGCATCGAAATAAAGAAGGTAGCCCAGATAATACGGCGGTAAACGCCGGATTCAGGGGCTCTCAACCAGGTCAGCGGAAAAAGCCTTTCAAAGGCAGTAGAGAAGGACCATCTGGCCTAAACAAGATTCTTGACAAGCTTTGTTAGATTCACGACACCCCAGACAAACCTGCAAATCACACCCATAGAGAATGTTGGGTCTTCAAGCAGGCCGATAAGCTAAACGCCGAACACAAAGGGGAAGAGACACCAAGCGAAGACAAGGATGAACCTCGCCAGCAAAGCACCGGAGGACATAAAAAGTTCCCACCAGAGGTTAAAACGGTAAACGTGATCCATGTGACGAAGAGGAGAAGCAAGCATGCACTCCGAGACACACGCGCCATAGAGCCCATCACCCCTAGGTTCAACCCCTGGTTGGCCTGCCCGACCACTTTTGATCATAGGGATCATGCGACAAGTATCCGGCACGAAGGACTGGCGGCCTTGGTGTTAGACCCAATAATCAACATGTACCATTTCACACGAGTCCTCATGGACGGCGGCAGTGATCTAAATCTGATATATCAGGACACAGTCCACAAAATGGAGATAGACCCGACACAAATAAGCCACAGTAATACTACCTTCAAGGGAGTAATACCAGGCCAAGAGGCCCGCTGTACATGCTCTCTACTGCTAGAGGTTGTATTCGGTTCTCCCGGTAACTTCCAAAGCGAAAGGTTAACTTTCCATGTCTCTCCATTCGGAAGTGGTTATCAAGCACTACTCGGAAGAACGGCTTTCGCTCGTTTTAATGCAATCCCGCATTATGCTTTTCTCAAGCTTAAGATGCCCGGTCCACATGGCATCATCACAGTTAGCGGAAATACCGAACATTTTTTACGTGCGGAAGAGGATGCGACGGCTTTAACAACCGCGAACTAGACGGCCTCACCAACCAGAAAAAATGACAGGTCGTCAAGACCACGGACACGGTTAGACGAGTACGGCGCTCCACCACATATACATGAGATTGGTTTGACGATCAAACCCTCATAGACGATACCAGGGGCTTCCCGTGTGTAATCAGGGCCAGCCCGGCTCAACTTGACTTCTCTTGAATTTTGATAGTTCATTGATAATAACCAATTCTTCCTTTTTTGGCACGACAACTTTCACCTAATTTCTTTCCTTTTACAAATGACAATCGTTCTACACCCGTCCAGGACACGGCACAATGGAGATACAGGCACAGACGTGCAGCAGGGACCCGCCCAAAGGTTTCTTTTTAGATTAAGACCTTGCGTAAACCTTTTTACTGTCTCTTGTTGCACACATCCTCTGGATACTCCACACCACTGAGAAGGATGCTGACGTTATTGGCATGTGGCCACGTCAGGATATTGCATGTACCTGGACACATGGGGTTTATTATTAAGGGCATTGTTTAGCCCGGTATATGTTATAAAGACCGAACACCTTAGGGAGTGTTTGACGTCGCGAGTTTGGCCCTATATGCATCAGCTCCGAATCATGTCTTTGGTCAAATGTTGGGTTTGCCCGGCTCCCACCTTTTGGTACCTTACGTTCCGTTATATCGGCTAAGGTAGCACTGGGAGAGCTATTGCGATTGTGCCCTGGTTCATCCGGATGACCACCTCAGTAGAGAAAGCCGAAAATTGACTTTCATGATATAGCGAGAGACTGGTCAACCACTCGATGACTCAGTGGAATCTTCAGGATTCCTCTGCATTAACGAAGGGCCGTTTCCCGGTCATGTACGTACGCGCCCCGTATTCGGACGAGCGCGAAAGTACCAGGGGCTATATAGTAGCCCCACCATCAAACTCCTATGGCTAAGTGAAAGTGTTAAAGCATTATAGTCCGATTGCCTCGTTTGCTGCGCTACCACCTCCATAAAGGACCAAGACGTTGGATCAAGTGTGGATACGCATTTTCGGCGAACACCCCCGCATTATATGCGTGGGGCGGAAGCCGACGACTGCAAACTTTCAGGTTAGATACATATATACATAAACGGCCGCACAGGAGACATCATAGTACTTTTGGGCAAAAGTATAAATACAACCTTGATAACTCAATAAAACATTGTTTTTACAATGGAAGTACATGTCACTAGAACATAATATTCTTTGAGCACTGAGCCTCTATCGAACAAGCGCCTTCAAGAACTTCTTCAAAGTAGTGCTCGACAGCCACTCGGCCTACGGCCGAACCCTATATCGCAACAGTGGTGGCCTCCATCTCCGCCCAGTATGTATTGACATGGGGATAGGCCATCCGCGCACCCTCTATGCATGCCGATCTCTTCATATCATCGATGCACAGCACAACACCAAGGAATTGTTGCACTAAACTAAAATAGCTATTCGGCCTTGGCCCTCCCGGCCACAGATGATCCACAACAGACCTCATGGAAAGTCCGAACAACCTATGGAGCTCGGCCCACTCGGCCATTCGCTCATTTAACAACAGTGGACGGACTGGAGCATGAAACTGTGTCCAGAATAGCTTTTTCCACTTCGTGATCTTTCTGATCCTTGAAGTACTCGGCCGCATCAGCAGCACTTGCAGCCAAATCCACATAGGCGTCCGCAGAACTCCATAGTCGGTCAAGAGGAGCATACTTCGAATCTCCGAATTTAGTCCACAACAAGAAGGGCTTCCCAGACATGATATCTGCAGCTTGACGCAGCTCCTCCTTCGTCGCTCTAATTTTGGAGCGGGCTTCCTTGGCAGCTACCAGGGCCTTCTCCATGTCCGTCGCCCTCGCTCGGCTTTATTCTTCAAGAAGCTGGTAAGGGTCAGCGGCATCTTTTAACTCTATAGCCATTTTGTCCATTCTTTCCTTGCACTCGCAATGCGCGGCCTGTTCGGCCCTCAACTCTTCGGCCGCCTTTAGAGCGGCCGCACTGCTACTCCTTGCTTGTTCCTTGGCTTGGGCAAGCTCCGCCCGAAGGGTCTCCACGGTGGCAGCTCCATCTGCAGTCACAACATATTAAAGATACTGGCATCATGCTCCTCTTATTATGTGACGATCACCAGAGAAATCACTTACCCTGTGCCTCGTCAAGCCGCCGATTGACAAGCACGATATCGTCATCGGCCGCATCAAGTTGTCGCTTTAGCTCGGTAAACCCATCAGTTCGTCTAGCCACCGAAGCCTCAGCCACCTGCACATAAAGGCAGTCGGGTTATTACCTGGGAATATGATCCTCGAGTTGTCACCGTTCTAGGCGACAACTAGAGTCTCAGGGGCTACTATTTGCATAGGGCACACCTAACATGTGCGGTACTATCAAAAACATACATTATTTCACGTACCCCAAAGCCTTTCAGCAAACTCATAAAGGCTTCGTGCAATCCGCTTTCAGCGGATGAAATCCTTTTAATTACCATACCCATTAGCGTACGATGCACTTCCGAGACGGCCGCTTGCCCCAGAAGATCCTTCAGTGCGTCTGACCGCACATTGTATGGTTCCGAACTCTTGCTGCCGCTCTCCTTAGGAGCCGGATACTAGGGATTCTGGGTAGCCAAAGGGTTATCCTCTGGCCTTGGTGGATCCAGATATACCCTCCGCGACGACACTTCAGGGTCGCCCGCCTCATGAGGCAGGGTGTCAGGGGGAGGCGTTTCGCTCTCCATCATCTCCGGAAGAAGATCCCTCGAAGACGAACTCTGTCGACAAGGGCTACGATCCGGACTACAATTTATAAGCATCAGTTATTGTCTTCGGAAGCAAGGTAGGATATTTTCACTATTAAGTACATTTGGTTACTTACAGCTCGGTAGAGGGCTAATCCCCGTGCGAACATTGTGCGGCAAGAATACACTCTGAGGCAGGACCCTCTGGGGAAGATTTCTTCTCCCGTTTGGAAACCTTAGTTTTCGGATCTTCAGAGGTAGTCCTCTTCCTTCCCCGGGGAGAGAGAATGTCAGATTCTTCCCCCTGGTTATCCTCCCTCGCAGGCGCTCATTCCCCCAGTTGGAATGAGTAGCGAGTGAGGCCCACTTTCTCCCTCTTTAACCCCCCTTCATCTTCCTTTGAGGGCACTAGATAAGGCGCCGACTCGAGCATGTTGTCCAGTACCGGATTGTCCAAGCCCTCAGGAAGGGGGGCCGAACACCTGATCATCTTCCCCTTTGTTATCCAGTCCTGGTCAAAGAGCGACTCTTGAGAATGATGCCATGATAAATAAAAGGACAGCGGGTTCGGCCATGGGATTACTTACTTGGGTAGCAGGGCGGTTGCAGCTCAAACCCACATCCTCGATGGTGTCCGGACACTCTATTTGGGGTCCAAAGAACGATTTGTACATCTCTTCGAGCGTCATGCCGAGGAAATGCTGAATAGCTCGTGGTCCTTCCAGGTTGAATTCCCACATACGGAGGGGCCGACATTTGCAAGGATGGACTCGACGAACTAGCATAACTTGCATTACCATAACCAGACTGAAATCTCTCTCAAAGAGATCTCGGATACGGCTCTACAGTATTGGCACGTCCTTTGCTGGACCCCAGCTCAGCCCCCTGCTGATCCATGAGATCAGTTGCGATGGGGGGCCCGAGCGAAAGGTGGGGCGGCTACCCACTTGGCACTTCGGGGAACTAGGATGTAAAACCACTCCCGCTGCCACGATCTGGACACCTCCGGGAAGGAACCCTCTGGCTATGGAGCATCAGCGATTTTGCTTATTAAGGCACCTCCGCACTCTATGTGCCGCCCCTCGATCATCTTCGGCTTCACATCGAAGGTCTTGAGCCACAAGCCGAAGTGAGGGGTAATGCGGAGGAAGGCTTCACATACGACAATAAATGACGACATGTGAAGAAGGGAATCCGGAGCCAGATCATGAAATCCAGCCCATAATAGAACATAAGACCCCTAACAAAGGGATCCAGAGTGATGCCTAGTCCTCGGAGGAAGTGGGAGATGAACACGACACTCTCGGTGGGTTCGGGAGTAGGGATGACCTGCCCTCGGGCAGGTAGCCTATGCAAAATTTCGGCGGTCAAATATCTGGCCTCTCTCAGCTTCTTCATGTCCTCCTCTATGACAGAGGAAGGCATCCACCAACCTTGAAGGTTGGATCTGGACATAGTTGAAGGTCCGGAGCGCCTGACCTGAGCTTTGGGTGTTAGAACTCGAGGCGGGGGAAGGATTCGATTGAGCACGAGAGGGAAAAAAGAAAAGTCCTCGTCCTCTTTATAAAGAGGGTGAATATCAAGCGTCCTCCTCATGGCCGTTTTGGACTTGCCTAAGATCTAGGAGTCATACCAGCAGGCACGGTTGGGTTACCCACGTCCGTATTGATGATAATCCCGTAATAAGGGGGACACGATCTCTGCTTTGACAAGACGTGACAGAAAAACTGCCTCCCAATATGCGCAGCGCAGGTTGAGAAAAACGGTTCAGATAAGGACCAGGCTGTGATGTGATGTTGTGCTACTAAAATGTGTCAGCAGATTAGATTTATGGAAATATTATTCTCTCTACGGTGGGGTGTGGAACTTGTTTTGTAGAACTGGACACTATCCTTGTATTCAAAAATCTTTCATGAAGTATTTGGAGAAGAACCCGCCTTGCAATGCCGAAGACAATACTGCGCGCCGGACTCATCATCATTGAAGCCTGGTTCAGGGGCTACTGAGGGAGTCCTGGATTAGGGGTTCTCTAGACAGTCGGACTATATCCTTTGGCCGGACTATTGGACTATGAATATACAAGATTGAAGACTTCGTCCCGTGTCCGGATGGGACTCTACTTGGCATGGAAGGCAAGTTGGCAATACGGATATGTATATCTCCTCCCTTGTAACCGACCTTGTGTAACCCTAGCCCCCTCCGGTGTCTATATAAACCAAAGGGTTTAGTCCATAGGACAACATACAATCATACCATAGGCTAGCTTCTAGGGTTTAGCCTCTACGATCTCGTGGTAGATCAACTCTTGTAATACTCATATCATCAAGAACAATCAAGCAGGACGTTGGGTATTACCTACATCAAGAGGGCCCGAACCAGGGTAAACATCGTGTCCCCTGCCTCCTATTACCATCCGCCTTAGACGCACAGCTCGGGACCCCCTACCTGAGATCTGCCGATTTGACACCGACAGTTCCCTTTGAGCCTGGGTGGCGGACCTTAGGATTATCACACGGGTACTCCGGGATATCCTAGGACAACACTGGATTCTCCAGGTGCCCGATAAGCAATCCACCCAGATGTGTATTAAAGTTACCACCTTAAGTTGAACCATTAATTAACAATCTCACATCTGTCATGGTTTCACTCGATCCCAATCCACCTCTACGAGCATAGCCTAGCAATATAAGCAGCGTAGAAGTAACTCCCAAGGGTTCGATAATAAACATGTGAATAGGTTCTACCTCATCAACTACTTCCCAATCCCACATGTTATCAAGTCCTAATCATGCAATGTTTGAGGGTTGAAACTAATGCATAAAAACTGGGTGATAAAGGGATATGATCAAAGTGTTACTTGCCTTGCTGATGATATGCAAAACCTAGAGACTCGTAGTAGCACGCTTCGCACTTCGGGTGTTCAATTGCAAACAAACAAGCATACAATAAGCAATCAAACAAGGGCACGAGTAAAACTCAAATAAGAGATCTAACCAGAAAGTTCAACTTAAGAACTCCGGTTTGCAAAAAGAATCAAATCAAACGGAGCAACGAAACTCAAACTGCGAAAGAAACAAGATCCAATTACTAATCTGGACTAAAGTTGAATTTTACTGTGTCAAAATCGTGTTCAAGTTGGTTAAACAGAAAAAGGGTTTCGAGACGAAACTCTAGGCACTTGAATCGCCTGATTCCGATAAACGAGCGAAAAGTTATACTAAAACGAAAATCAGATCAGAAATCACGATCGGAAATAATCACGGAAAATCCTGAGAAAAAGAAAAACTGACGAACAGGCCAACGAACGAACGTTCGCTGTCTGCGGCTAAACGGTGAAAACCGTTCATTAAAACGAACGTAAAAATGGGCGTTCACTAAATAACTAAACCGAAAGTAAACCGAACTGGATCTAATAAAAAACAGATCTAGGGTTTCGAAAAAAAAACCAAACAGTTTTCTCATGAAAATCGAGGCGGCTACCTCGGGTCCGGCGGGATCCAGCGAGGTCCGGCGGGATCCGGCGGGCGGCGGCGGCGCAGCTAGGGCTAGGGTTAGGGCACGGGTGGCGGCTGGGCTGGCTCGGGTGCGGCTTATAAGAGGGTCGGCCCGAGGTTTCCTGGCCGGGTACGGCCCGAAGTCGGTTCGATTTTTTTTAAAAATAATTCCGACGTGCAGAAAAAGAAAGAAAAGGAATACTAAACGGACTCCAAAAATCCTGAAATAAATTTTCTCCATCCTCTAAAAATAAGCCGGACAAGATGAACATTTATTTGGGCGTAAAATGCAATATTAAATAAATGCATTTTTTCCTAATTCAAATAAAATAGCGATAAAACTCCGAATAAAAATCTTATTTGATTTTAATATTAAATCTTTGATATTTCTCTATTTTGAGGAAGTCGTTTTATCCTCTCTCTTTTATTTTTATAAAAGAAATAATCGAAGAGAAAATAATTAAAATCAAACGATCCTCTTTCCAAAATTCGAGAAAACTCGAATATGAAAATAATGAAATCCCCAACTCTCTCCGTAGGTCCTTGAGTTGCGTATAATTTCTAGGATCAAGCCAAATGCAATAAAATATGATATGCAATGATGATCTAATGTATAACATTCCAAGTTGAAAATTTGGGATGTTACACATAGACAAACATAGTGTCACTAGTATGCCTCTACTTGACTAGCTCATTGATCAAAGATGGTTAAGTTTCCAAACCATAGACATGAGTTGTTATTTGACCAATGGGATCACATCATTAGGAGAATGACGTGATTGACTTGACCCATTCCGTTAGCTTGGCACTTGATCGTTTCTGTTTACTGCTATTGCTTTCTTCATGACTTATACATGTTCTTATGACTATGAGATTATGCAACTCCCGAATACCGGAGGAACATTTTATGTGCTACCAAACGTCACAACGTAACTAGGTGATTATAAAGGTGCTTGTCGGGACCCCGATTCTAAGTCACACCGATCTAGCATGTAACACCTCATATCACTTTGCGGCCTCACGCACGGTATTCCCATGGTGTCGCCTTACCATGGCCCGGGACCGTTTGCGCCTTTTGGCTCACGTATATGATAGTGTCGCTAGCATCCATATGACAGAGAACCCGGTCCGACATGACTAGTCGTGAACCCAAAGTGGCACTAACTTACGGGGACAGGCATACATGAATCAACATCGAGCATGTCGGTCAGCAGCGTGCGAATCCGGGCTGTAGCACTGGGCTAACAGGACTCCAGTGAACCGGGCTGTAGCAGGCTAGGCAGGACTCCGGATGTCATCGCGTGACATTTCCCCGAAGGTACAGACACAGGAATGAAGTGAATCACATGCCAGCCAGTCTAAGTGTTCCGGAGCAGTAGTGCTGGGCTAGCAGGACTCCGGGTAAACCGGGCTGTAGCGGACTACCATGGCTCGGTGGAATCACTAGACTACATTTCCCCATAAGAGAGGCTACCAAGGATAAACAACTAGGTTGTCGAATCCCACACATATCAATACACGTCACACGTACGCATAACATGCAAGTATGTGCTGTACAACATGGCATCACAACATAACTCAAACTCATATAGATAAAGGCCCAGAAGAGCCACATAGCATTAATACAAACAGAGGTCTCATGACCCATCATTCAGAGCATACAAGCAACGGAAGCACTACATGTCTGAGTACAGACCACTACAAAAGAAAAAGGCCGAGAAGCCTGACTATGTACAAGTCCCTCCCAAGGGTACAAGATCGTAGCTGAGGTAACAAGCTACTCGTCGAAGTCCAAGTGGTACTACTAGTGAGACAGATGTCTCACCTGCAAAACATAAATAAAGCAAATGTGAGTACAAAGGTACTCAGCAAGACTTCCATCAGATCCTATCATACATGCATTTGTATCAAGAAGGTAATGCAGGGTTTAGTTGCAGCAAGCCAGCTTTGCCTCAGTGGCTATCTTGTTCTACGAGAACGAGAAACTTCTTTGAGGTGACGCAGCGCACACGAGTCCACTAACCACCACATCAATACACTACTATGGATTCATCCCCGTCTCTCTACGAGAAGGCCATCCAAAGCACTCACACTTGTCTTGAGCATTTTAGAGTATCCACTTTAAGTTGTCTATGTACCAAGTAAGCATCCAAGAAGTCCATAACCGAGGACACGGCTATTCGAATAGATCATGATAACCCTGCAGGGGTGTACTTCTTCACACATGCTCTCACCACTTATCACCATGTACACGTCATGTATCTCGGCAACCTTCAAGCGGAAGCCTGGCGAGGGTGTCGGCCACGACCTGACTAACCACACAAGACTCTAGTCGAGGTTTATCGCCTATTCGGGTTCCACATCCGCAAGGAGATCCGGCCGGGGTTTTGCTCACGGCCCCAAACGATGTGTACAGGGTTCCCGAGCCCACCATCCGCGTGCCACTCGGTACACCGGGCCATGTGTGCCTAGTCTGTCCCAAGTCCACCCTGTCGGGTGCCACTCAGTAGAAAAATAGCACTACTACAAACACCAGAAACTATTTGCAACTCCTGGACAGAGATCAAGGCGGTTAATAAGTCGAGAGAGCTTGGAGCGCCCGGAGCCCAATGTGTGGTAGTAGCTAGTCATTGGACAACTTAAGGACGGTCCTAATGAGACAACCCACCGTGTACTCCTACATGGCCTCCTACCACTACCTTTACCAAATCGTGTTCACACGCTTAACTCTCAGCATCAGAACATATCGTAACACTCCAATTCATTCCCGATGAATCAGACCTGACACAACTCTAAGCAATAGCAAGCATGGCATGGTAGGAACACAACATGGCTCAAATAACTCCTACACATGCTAGTGGGTTTTAACTATTTACTGTGGCAATGACATGTCATGCAGAGGAATGGGTTCAACTACCGCAACATAAAGTAGCAGTTGAATCGTTGTTGTCCGAATGCAATAAATGAGAGCAGGAGCGAGAGAGTAGAATTATATCAGAATGAACAAGAGGGGTTGCTTGCCTGGTAGATCAACAGGGGGCACTGCTCCTCTGACAGGTACTTTGGATCGGTCTCCGGAGCAGGACCTATCGAGAAGGAACAGTGTCGGCAATCAATACACAAGCATATGCAACAATATGATGCATGAACATGGCATGAAGAAGTGATGTTGTTTTAGTTAATGCAACTAGCATTTAACTTGGAAGAGGTCCATTTGAACCAAAGGTTCAAATGCAACTCTAATTAAAATCCCTTTAAATGCCATAAGTGTGTTTTCATATATACAGCATGTATAGGTTGGTTTTCCATGCATGAAAATGGTACAGATGGATAGATTGAATTTTTCTGATCATTTTTCATATATAAATTATTTCAATCTGAGCTACGGTTGAATTTCTATGAATGTTTGAAGTTTAGAACATTTTCTGGATATTCCAGATTTATTTTAAATCCAGAAAACCATTACTGCGTCAGCATGACAGCAACATTGCATCAGCAAGTCAAAGGCGGCTGACCAGGTCAAACCTGACGTGTGGGGTCCACACGTCAGTGTCACAGGTTAAACAGGGGGTTATTTCTGATTTAACTAAAAGATTAAGGCGCCAGTGCCCATTGTCAGTGTCAGTAGGCTAATTAGGTTTAACTAACACTTAACTAAAATTAGCAGGGGCCTAGCTCACTTGTCAGCGAGCCAGGGGAGGTCAAACCCCTGGTCAGCGGGGTCAAACCCGTCGGCGACTCAACGCCGGCGAGGCCAGACGCAGCGGAGGGCCTCGGATTTGGTCCTCCGGTGACCAAATGGGCCACGGAGACCATGGGCGAGGAGCCAGGGCTCGTCCGTGTCTTCTGGGGCAAGTGGGAGAGGCGGGGACGGCCAGAGCTCGCTGGAGCGAAGCTCAAGGCGGCGGCCGACGCGCGGGTTCGGGCGGAATTGAGCCACGGGGCATGGCAGGGGCTGCAGAGTGCCTCGACGGCCTCCTGGCATTGCACTGAGCACGGTGGCAAGCTCAGGCGTTAGCTACGGTGGCCCTGGCCATAGCGGCGACATGGCCAACGGCGAGGTGCTCGCGGTTGCGACGGGTAGCAGGGCTACGACACGAAATCGAGCACGAGGAAGGAGGGGAAACGGAGGGGAGCTCACAGCGGTCTCGATGGCGTCAAGCGCGAGCTCGGGGGAGGCCTGGACGAGGTGAATCGATGGGGAGGACCTCCGGGTACCGAGGTCGAAGAAAATGTTTGGGACGGTGTTGTGGTTCTTCTCCGGTTGCTTGGCTCGGCGTGGATGAAGAGGACGACGATGCGGAGCTTGGGGACTCATCGACAGGGAGTGGAGTGGCCAGTGGCCATGGCTACGGCAAGCGGCGGCTCCGGTTGCGTGTGGTGGTCACGT
The DNA here is from genome assembly GCF_002162155.2 of Triticum dicoccoides. Lineage (NCBI taxonomy): Eukaryota > Viridiplantae > Streptophyta > Magnoliopsida > Poales > Poaceae > Triticum > Triticum dicoccoides. Next base: position 386,801,030 of record NC_041388.1, read on the forward strand.
GGGTGAGAGCTGGGGAGGAGGAGAGTGAGTGAGAGAGAGGGGAAAGATCCAGGGGGTGCGTGGCGATGTCTGAGTGCGACGAAGAGGAGCCAGGCAGGCAACTGCCGGCGTGGCGCGTCGCGGCGCGGTGCTCGGCCTTGCCTCTGCCAATAGGCAAAGGTTGAAGACTAAGATGCCCCTGGTGGGCTGGGCTGGTTAGTTGGGCTGCTAGGTAAGGTCAGGTAAGCTTTTTCTCCATTTTTGCTTTTCTTTTCTATTTTCCGACATTTGTTTTGACTTAGTAATAATACTAAATCATTTTATTTTCTTCTGGCAATTTTTGCAGGGACCTAAGGGGTTATTCCAAAGCCCCTCAGCCAAAATCAGAATTTTTGGACATATATAAAATATATCATATATATATATATATATATCCAAGGCAAATAATTATTGCATTAATTCCAAATGCCCAAAATAAATACTTATGAGCTCCTGAAAATGTTGGTTTGAATTTACCTCTGACCAATATTTTCAGAGAGCAACATGAACATTTTCTTGGTCCTTTTTCGAGCACCTTTTATCTGGGTCATTTCCAGAAATGAATTCTGAGGGTCTCACAAATCCCCAATTCAAATTTAAATGGAATTTAAACATGATGCACAAAGAAGGCTAGCCTAGGTCATACCAGAACTAGGGATGTGACAACTCACCCCCACTCGAAAAAATCTCGTCCCGAGATTCGGGGGTCGGCGGAAAGAAAGTGGGGTACTCAAGTCGAAGACGATCTTCTCGCTCCCAAGTAGCTTCTCTCTCGGAATGATGAGACCACTGAACCTTGAGAAACTTGATGTTATGACGTCGAGTGACACTCTCTGCTTGATCCAGAATGCGGACGGGGTACTCTCGATAAGTGAGGTTATCTTGGAGATCAAGCGTTTCATGGTCCACTCCACGGATGGGATCCGAGAAGCAATGCCTGAGTTGAGAGACGTGGAAGACATCATGTACTCGAGAAAGATGTGGGGGTAGTTCCAACTGGTAGGCAACCTCTTCTTGTTTAGCGAGAATGCGAAAAGGACCAATGTAACGAGGAGCCAAATTGCCCTTGATACCGAAATGATGTGTACCCTTCAAAGGTGTAACCCGAAGGTAAGCTTTGTCGCCAACTTCATAAGCCACTTCCTTATGACGGCGGTCATACTGGCTCTTTTGACGAGATTGGGCTTGTTTCAAATTCTCATGAATGATGCGAACTTGCTCTTCTCCCTCCGGGATCATATCCGGTCCAAAGAATTGTCTTTCACCGGTTTCTGACCAGTTCAAAGGTGTTCGACATCTTCGTCCATACAGAACCTCAAAAGGAGCTTTCTTGAGGCTAGATTGGTAGCTATTGTTATAGGCAAACTTGGCGAAGGGAAGACACTTCTCCCAATCCATACCGAATGAGATAACGCAATCTCTAAGCATGTCTTCGAGAATTTGGTTGACCCGTTCCACCTGACCACTTGATTGAGGGTGGAAAGCGGTACTGAAGGAAAGATGGGTGCCCATGGCAGTTTGGAAACTCTCCCAGAAATGAGAGGTGAAAAGATTACCACGGTCTGAATTGATCTCTAGTGGAACACCATGAAGTGACACTATTCCAGAAATATATAAGTCAGCGAGCTGACTAGCAGTGATACTCTCTCGAACAGGTAGGAAGTGAGCCACTTTGGAAAGACGATCAATGACTACAAAGATAGCATTATTCCCTCTCTTGGTCCTGGGAAAGCCGGTGATGAAGTCCATACCAACCTTGTCCCATTTCCACTCAGGAATAGCTAAAGGCTGAAGGGTGCCAGCCTTAACACGATGACAAACGTCACAGTTAGCAATGAACTGAGTGATTTCTCTCTTCATCCTAGTCCACCAGAACCTCTAGCGCAGGTCCTGATATATCTTAGTACTGCCGGGATGAATCGTGAGAGGAGATTCATGAGCCTCCCTAAGAATCAATTGTCACAGATGTTGATTCTTGGGAACCACCAAGCGATTCTCAAAGAAAACAACACCTCGATCATCTATGGAGAAACTGCCCCCAACTCCCTTGTCAATGTTTCTCTTGATCCGCGAAATTCCCATATCCTGCTTCTGAGCAGAGATGATCTGATCCACAAGAATAGGTTTCTCCACCAAGGTAGAAAGGAATCGACGAGGAGCAATGTGAAGGTTGAGCTTACATAACTCCTCATGGAGAATTGGTTGGCCCTGTTGCAACATGAGATTGTTGCAATAGGACTTACGACTTAGTGCATCAGCCATGACATTTCCCTTGCCTGGGGTGTAGGTAATCCCTAAGTCCTAATCTGAGATCAACTCCAACCAACGTCTTTGCCTAAGGTTCAAATCTGGTTGGGTGAAGATATACTTGAGACTCTGGTGGTCGGTGTAAATCTCGCAACGTTTACCAAGAAGGTAATGTCGCCATGTCTTAAGTGCATAGACTATGGCTGCAAGCTCTAGATCATGTGTAGGATAATTATCTTCATGTGGATGCAACTGTCGAGATGCATAGGCAATCACATGACGATCTTGCATAAGAATGCAACCTAGTCCCTGTCATGAGGCATCACAATAGATAACAAAGTCCTTAGTGAAATCCGGTGGCACAAGTATGGGAGCAGAAGTCAGGCGTCTTTTCAGTTCCTAAAAACTGTACTCACACTGTGGGGACCTGTCGGTGTCAAATTCGGCGGATCTCGGGTAGGGGGTCCCGAACTGTGCGTCTAAGGCGGATGGTCACACGATGCAGGGAACACGATGTTTTACCCAGGTTCGTGCCCTCTTGATGGAGGTAAAACCCTACGTCCTGCTTGATTAATATTGATGATATGGGTAGTACAAGAGTAGATCTACCACGAGATCACAGAGGCTAAACCCTAGAAGCTAGCCTATGGTATGATTGTATATTGTAGTTGTTGTGTCCTACGGACTAAAACTCTCCGGTTTATATAGACACCGGAGAGGGTTAGGGTTACACAAAGTCGGTTACAAAGGAGGAGATATCCATATCCGTATTGCCTAGCTTGCCTTCCACGCCAAGTAGAGTCCCATCCGGACACGGGACGAAGTCTTCAATCTTGTATCTTCATAGTCCAACAGTCCGGCCAAAGGATATAGTCCGGCTGTCCGGAGACCCCCTAATCCAGGACTCCCTTAGTAGCCCCAGAACCAGGCTTCAATGACGATGAGTCCGGCGCACAGTATTGTCTTCGGCATTGCAAGGCGGGTTCCTTCTCCGAATACATCACAGAAGAATTTGAATACAAGGATAGTGTCCGACCCTGCAAAATAAGTTCCACACACCACCGTAGAGAGAATAATATTCACAAATCTAATTTGCAGACTTGTTTTGGCAACACGACATTACGCCATGGCCCGGTGATTATTCGAACCGTTTCCTTTAACTAGCCCCGCACATAACGCGAGGCAGTTTTTCGACACGTCTTGTCAAAGCGAAGATCGTGTCCCCTTATTACGGGATTCTCATCAATACGGGCGTGGGTAACCCAACCGTGTCTAGGAATCCTAGATTATAGGCAAGTCGCAAACGGCTACGGAGAGGACGCTTGATATTCACCCTCTTTATAAAGGGACAAGGCTTTTACGTTTTTCCCTCTCGTGCTCAATCGAATCCTTCCCCCGCCTCGAGTTCTAACACCCAAAGCCCAGGTCAGGTGCTTCGGATCTTCAATCATGTCTGGATCTAGCCTTCAAGGCCGATGGATGCCCTCCTCCGTTACGGAAGAAGACATCAAGAAGTTGAGGGTGGCCAGATACCTGACCGCCGAGGTTTCGCATCGGCTGCCTATCTGAGGGCAGGTCGTACCTACTCCTGAACCCAACGAAGACGTCGTGTTCATCTCCCACTTCCTCCGAGGACTAGACCTCACTCTGGATCCCTTCGTTAGGGGGTTGATGTTTTATTACGGGCTAGATTTCCACGATCTAGCCTCGGACTCCTTTCTCCACATCTCGACATTCATTGTCGTGTGTGAGGCCTTCCTCTGCATTACCCCTCACTTCGACCTGTGGCTCAAGACCTTTGACGTGAAGCCGAAGACGGTCGAGGGGCAGTATGCAGCGTGCAGAGGCGCATTAATAAGCAAGATAGCAGGAGCTCTATGGCCCAAAGGTTCCTTTCCAGAGGTGTCAAGATTATGGCAAGAGGAGTGGTTTTACATCACAGCTCCCAGAAGTGCCAAGTGGGTGGCTCGCCCTGCTTTCCGCTCAGGCCCTCCACCATAACTGACATCATGGATTAGCAGAGGGCTGAGCTGGGGTCCTGCCAAGGACGTGCCTATACTGCAAAGCCGCATCCAAAATCTCTTCGAAGGAGATTTCAGTTTGATTATGGTGGCGCAAGTTATGCTGGTTCGTCGAGTCCAGCCTTGCAAACGCCGGCCCCTCCGCATGTGGGAGTTCAACCCAAAAGGGCCGCGTACTATTCAGAATTTCCTCAACCTGACGCACGAGGAGATGTACAAATCATTCTTCGGACCACAAATAGAGTGTCCGGATACCACCGAGGACATGGGCCTGAGCAGCAACCGTACCGCTGACCAAGTAAGTAATCCTTCAGACAAACACACCGTCTCTTATTTACCACGACGTCATTCTGAGAAATTGCTCTTTGATCAGGACTGGATAACAAAGGCAAAGATGATTCGGTGTTCGGCCCCCCTTCCTAAGGGTTTGGAAAATCCTGTACTAGAAAAGATGCTCGAGCTAGCACCTTGCCCGGAGCCCTTAAAGGAATACAAAGGGGGGAATAATGAGGGCGAAAACGGGCCTCCATCGCTACCCATTCCGACCGAGGGAATGAGTGCCTCTGTGAGGGAGGATAACCGAGGGGAGGAATCGGACATTCTCTCACCCCGGGGAAGGAAGAGGACTACCTCTGAAGATCCGGAAACCAAGGTTTCCATGCGGGAGAAGAGATCTCCACCAGAGGGTCCTGCCTTGGAGGGTGCTCTTGCCGCACAAAGTCCGCGCGGGGATCAGCCCTCCAACGAGCTGTAAGTAATCAAAAAGGTACTTTAATAGTGGAGATATACTACCTTACCTCTGAGGAAAATAACCGAAGTATTTATTGCAGTTTGGATCTTAGCCCTTCTCAGCAGAGCTCGTCTTCGGGGGATCTTCTTCCGGAGATGATGGAGAGCGAAACGCCTCCCCCAGACTCCTCCGCTCAAGAAGCGGGCGACCTTGAAGTGTCGTCACGGAGGGCCTCTCCGGATCCGGTGAGGCCAGAAGATAATCCTATAGTCACCCGAAGTCCCCAGCGTCCGACTCTCGAAGAGAGCAAACAGAAGAGTCCGGCACCATCTGGTATGCGGTCGGACGGACTGAGAGAGCTGTTGGAGCGAGCAGCCATCTTAGAAGAACACCGTACATTGATGGGTACGGTGATGGAAAGGATCTCATCGGCCGAAAGCGGGTTGCATGATGCCTTTATGAGTCTACTGACGGGCTTTGAGGTACGTAAAATGATATACATTTGTGATGGTACCACACATTTTTAGGTGTGCCCTGTGTAGATAGTAGCCCCTAAGACTCTGGTTGTCGCCGAGAACACCGGCAAATAGAGGATCGTAGTCCCAGGTAATAACCATACCGCTTTAATGTGCAGGTAGTGGGAGCTCCGGTGGTTAGCCGGACTCAAGAATTTGCCGAACTGACGCGGCAACTGGATGCGGCGGATGCCGACATCGAGCTTGTTAACAAGAGGCTTGACGAGGCACATGGTAAGTGTTATTTTCTGGTGAATGCCACATAGTAAGAGAAGCATGATGCCAATATCTTTAATATGTTGTGACTTCAGATGGAGCCGCCACCATGGAAACCTTGCGGGCGGAACTTGCCCAGCCAAAGAACAAGCAAGGATTAGTAATGCGGCTGCTTTGAAGGTGGCCGAAGAGTTGAAAGCCGAGAAGGCCGCACATTGCGAGAGCAAAGAGAAGATGGCTAAGATGGCCGTAGAATTGAAAGACACCGCTGACAGTTGCCAGGTCCTTGAAAAAGAGAACCAATTGAAGGCAGCGGACCTTGAAAAGGCCACGATGGCGAACAAAGACACCCGCTCTGCTATGAGAGCGAAGAAGGAGGAGCTGCATGAAGCCGGGGATATTGCGGCTGGGAAGCCGTTCATGCTACGGAGAAAGTTCGGAGATCCATGGTATGCCCCTCTGGATCGGCTGTGGAGTTCGACAAACGCATATATGGACTTGGCGGCAAGCGCTGCCGATGCAGCCAAATACTTCCAAGGTCAAACAGATCGTGAAGTGGACAAGCTGTTCTGGTCACAATTCAACGTTCCATAGCGTCCGCTTCCATTGACTGATCAGCTAGCCGAATGGGCCAAACTGAATAGGTTGTTCGAACTCGCCATGAGGTCTGTCATGGATCAGCAGTGGCCGGAAAAGCCAAAACCGAACAGCTATTTTAGCTTAGTGCAGCAGTTCCTTGGTGCAGTGCCACGCATCAATGCGATGAAGAGGTCGGCGTGCATAGAAGGCTCGCGGATGGGCCTTGCCCGTGTTAAAGCATACTGGGCGGAGATGGACGCTACCACTGTTGCGGCGCAGGGTTCGGCCATAGGCCGAGTGGCTGCCAAGCACTATTTCGAAGAGGTTCTCGAGGGTGCTCGTTTGATACAGGCCCAGTGCTCGAAGAATATTATGTTTGAGTGACATGTATTCCCATTGTAAACACAATGTTTTTATGAAATTTATTAAGGCTGTGTTTATACTTTTGCCTGAAAGTAATATGATGCCTCCTGTGCGGCCGTTTATGTATACATGTGTATAACCTGAAAGATTGCAGTCCTCGGCTTCAGCCCCCACGCATATAATGCGGAGGTGTTCGCAGAAGATGCGTGTTCACACTTAACCCAACATCTTGGTCCTATTAAGGAGGTGATAGCGCAGCGAACGAGGCAACCGGACTATAATGCTTTAACACTTTCACTTAGCCATAGGAGTTTGACGGTGGGGCTACTATATAGCCCCTATTGGCTCCGCACTCTCCCGAATTCGGGGTGCGTACATGCCTGGCCGGGAAACGGCCCTTTGTTAAGGCGGAGGAATTCTAACATTCCGATAGGTCATCGAGTGGTTGACAAGTCTCACGCTATATCATGAGAGTCAGTTTTCGGCTTTCTCTACTGAGGTGCCCGTCCGAATGACCCGGGGCACAATCGCAGTAGTTCTCCTGGTGCTACCTTAGCCGATAGAGCGGAATGTAAGGCACCAAAACATAGGAGCCGGGCAAACCCAACATTTGACCAAAGACATGATTCGGAGCTGATGCATATAAGGCCAAACTCGCGACGCCGAACACTCCCTAAGGTATTCGGTCTTTGTCAGAAGCCCCTAGTGTCCAGGTACGTACATTATTCTGACGTGGCCACATGCCAAGACACCAGCATCTTTCTCAATTGTACAGACAATCCGAGGGATGTGTATCAACAAGAGACAGTAAAAAAGGTTGACGCAGGGTCTTAATCTGAAAAGAATCCTTGGGGCGGGTCCCTGTTGCACGTCTGCGCATGTGTCTCTATTGTGCCGTATCCTGGACGGGTGTAGCACGATGGTCATCTGTAAAAGAGAGAAACTTAGGTGAAAAGTTGTCGTGCAAAAAGGTAGGTTTGAAGAAACCATGTATAATTCAAGATGAGTAAAAATTGCCACTTGTCTGTGCGCGCTGAGCCCCTTGTATTTGTAATAGGGGTGTGGCTTATCAAACATGTGTGACTTACATATGGCTGCGCTGGACTCGTCTAACCGTGTTTGTGGTCTTGACGACCTATCAAATGCTTTAGCTGGTGAGGCCCTTTTTAGTGTGCGGCTGCCAAGGCAGTCGCACTCTCTTCGGCGCGCAGGGATCGCTTAATGTTTCCATTTATTGTAATGATGCCACGTGGACCGGGCATCTTAAGCGTAAGGGAAGCATAGTGCGGTATTGCATTCAAGCGAGCGAAAGCTTCACGTCCAAGTAGTGCTTGATAGCCACTTTGGAATGGAGCAATGTGGAATGTTAAATGTTCGCTACAGAAGTTATCGGGGAAGCCGAATATAACCTCTAGTAGCAGGTAGCCTGTGCAATGAGCCCCTGGGCCAGGCGTTACTCCTTTAAGGGTAGTATTGCTTAGGCAAATTTTCATTGGGTCTATCCCCATTTTGCGGATTGTATCCTGGTATATCAGGTTTAAACTGCTGCCACCGTCCATCATGACTCGTGTAAAGTGGTATCCATCAATTATTGGGTCTAATACCATGGCAGCCCATCCTGCACGCCGGATACTTGCTGAGTAATCCTGATGGTCAAAAGTGATCGGTTGAAACGACCAGTGGCAGGACTCCGCGGTGATAGGCCCTTGGGTATATTTATCTGCGAGTGCCGCTTTGTTTCTCCTCTTTATCACGTGTAACACGTTTACTGTTTTGACTTATGGTGGAAATTTTCTTTGTTCCCCGGTGTCTTGCTTTAGAGGCTCATCCTCGTCTTCGCTTGGTGTATCTTCCCCCTTGTGTACGGCGTTGAGCTTGCCGGACTACTTGAAGACCCAACATTCTCTGTGGGTATGATTAGAAGGTTTACCGGGGGTGCTATGGGTCTGACATACTTGGTCCAGAATTTTGTTTAGGCTGGACAGTTTGTCTCTGGCGCCTTTAGAGGGCGGCTTTTGTTGACTTGGCCGAGAGCTTTTGAATTCGGCGTTTACTACCGTGCTCTTCGTGCTGTCTTCTTTATTCCGGCGTTTATTATTGTTGTTGCGCCGTGATTTCTGGTTTCCATTTCTAACTTTGGATATACTTGGGTCACTGGTGCTGCATCTGGCTAGCCAGCTATCCTCACCCGCGCAAAAGCGGGTCATGAGGCTTGTTAATGCTGCCATTGTTCTTGGCTTTTCTTGGCCGAGGTGTCTGGCAAGCCATTCGTCACGGACGCTATGCTTAAAAGCTGCCATGGCTTCGATATCCGGACAGTCGACTATTTGGTTCTTTTTAGTAAGGAATCTGTTCTAGAGCTTCCGGGCTGACTCTCCGGGCTGTTGAGTTATATGACTCAAATCGTCCGCGTCCTGGGGTCGGACATAAGTCCCTTGAAAATTTGCCCGAAAAGCGTCTTCGAGCTCTTCCCATCTTCCAATGGAGCTTTCGGGGAGGCTTTTAAGCCAGTGCCGAGCTGGCCCTTTGAGTTTGAGGGGTAAATACTTAATGGCGTGGAGATCATCTCCTCGAGCCATATGGATATGGAGGATATAGTCCTCAATCCTTCGTCGTATGCCTCTATGTTTACGGGTTTGAATCCCTCTGGAAATTCATGGTCCAGTACCTCGTCGGTGAAACATAGGGGGTGTGCGGCACCCCTGTATCTGGATGTACCGTAGTGTTCGGATGTTTGTTGTGTTGCATCATATGCTGGAGCGTGCCTGCGTGGTCCATAGATGGATCTGGTTGCGCCGTCCTTTTGATGCGAGCCCTCGTGTGTATCGCGTATTGGCTTATGTGCGGCATTGCTTGCCGCTCTATGTTGGCCGCGAGGTCCTATCCGGCCAGGTGGCCGCTTTAATTTTTGGTTGCGGGGGATCTAAGGCCTCCTCATCAAATTCGGGTAGCAACTTCCGCTTCGGGTAGCTCTTGGTGGGGCGGTTACCGCCGTACTTCGCTGCTGCATTGAGTACTTTGCTCCATCTGATTCCAAGTGTGTCTTGTGCAGCCTTGAGTCTTTGCTTCTGCGGTGGCAACAAGCCTTTGACAGGCATTCTGTTGCTCCGGGTGTCTGTCCGGTGTGAAGTCGTCCAGACTATTATATTTGACAGAGTCAGGTTGTTCGGCTTGATCCTTCATGTTGCCGTGGTCCGGCAATGGTTCCCCCTGCTCTAACGTTGGGTCTGTATGATCGTTGTTTCTGTCGAGGTGGGATTCGGAGCGGCGTTTACGCTGCCGTTTTGACTGCTTCTCGAGGGGACAACCCTTCGTTGCGTCCTTCCGTTCCTCGTCGTCGTTTTCTTTTGGTGTATTCACCATGTACACGTCATGTGGTGAAGTGGGCGTCCAGTGCCCTGTGGGCAGTGGTTCCTCTTCATTTCCCGCATCGTCGTCCATATCGTCGATGTCTTCAGAGTTGAAGTTGAGCATGTCGGTTAAGTCATCGACAATGGCTACTAAGTGGGTGGTGGGTGGGCCGCGAATTTCTTCGTTGTCCGCATCCCAGTCCTGCCGGACATAGTTCGGCTGGGATCCTCCTACAAGGAAAGAGCCCTTAATGAGTTCAGTATGTCGCCAAAGGGCGAGTGCTGAAAAATATCCACGGAGGTAAACTCCATGATCGGTGCCCAATCGGATTCGATAGGAACGGGCGCAGGCGGCTCAGAGTCCGTGGCCGGAGAAGGATCCTGCAGTTTGACAACACGACTCTCGTGCAAGGTAAGGTCGATGTTCGGCTCGATCGCCGCCAAAGGTACGGCTTCCGTGGCAGGGTCCATCCACCCGTCCATGGAGGGCACAACTGGCTCCGAATTGAGGGTCGGAGCGGCTGCCTGTGCGATCTCCTGGACACTGTCCGATGGTAGAGCTAAATCATACTCATCGTGACCGCGTGACGCACAAGGCAGAGGCTCGAATCCGCCGAAGATCAAGTTTCCACGGAAATTGGCGGTGTAGTTTAAGCTTCCAAACCTGACCTGGCGGCCAAGGGCATAACTTTCAATCTGCTCCAGATGGCCAAGCGAATTGGCCCGCAGTGCAAAGCCGCCAAACGCGAAGATCTGTCCGGGGAGGAAAGTCTCACCCCGGACTGCATTGCTATCGATGATAGTAGGAGCTATCAAGCCTAACGGCGACGACACAAAGGAACTCTCAATGAAAGCACCAATGTCGGTGTCAAAACCGGCGGATCTCGGATAGGGGGTCCCGAACTGTGCGTCTAAGGCGGATGGTAACAGGAGGCAGGGAACACGATGTTTTACCCAGGTTCGGGCCCTCTTGATGGAGGTAAAACCCTACATCCTGCTTGATTAATATTGATGATATGGGTAGTACAAGAGTAGATCTACTACGAGATCAGAGAGGCTAAACCCTAGAAGCTAGCCTATGGTATGATTGTATATTGTAGTTGTTGTGTCCTACGGACTAAAACTCTCCAGTTTATATAGACACCGGAGAGGGTTAGGGTTACACAAGGTCGGTTACAAAGGAGGAGATATCCATATCCGTATTGCCTAGCTTGCCTTCCACGCCAAGTAGAGTCCCATCTGGACACGGGACGAAGTCTTCAATCTTGTATCTTCATAGTCCAACAGTCCGGCCAAAGGATATAATCCAGCTGTCCGGAGACCCCCTAACCCAGGACTCCCTCAGGACCACTCAAACTTTTTATCTTTCTTGAGAAGTTCCGTGAGAGGTTTGGCCACTTTGGAGAAGTTCCCAATGAAGCGGCGACAATAGCTGGCTAGACCAAGGAAACTCCTAACTTGCTTAACTGTTTCAGGCGGAGTCCAATCAAGAACGGCCTGAACTCTCTCAGGATTGATAGCAATGCCCTTACCAGATATCACGTGGCCCAGGTAGGTCACTTCTGGCAACCAAAATTCACACTTGGAGAACTTGGCATAAAGGCGATGCTCTTTGAGTTTCTCTAACACAAGTCTAAGATGTTCGGCATGCTCTTCCTCGTTCTTCGAGTAAATAAGAATATCATCGAGGTAAACCACGACGAACTTATCTAACTACTCCATGAAAATCGAGTTCATCAAGCGAGAGAATGTAGTTGGAGCATTGGTTAGACCAAAGGACATGACGGTATACTCGTACTGACCATAACGAGTGACGAAAGCCGTCTTAGGAATGTCCCCATTTTTTATCTTGATTTGATGGTAGCCTAACCTCAAATCCATCTTTGAAAAGACTGAGGATCCAGCGAGTTGATCATACAGGTCGTTGATCCTGGGGAGCGGATACTTGTTCTTTATCGTGACCAAATTAACGGGACGATAATCTACAACCATTCGGTCCGTACCATCATTCTTCTTGACGAAGAGGACGGGGCAAGCCCAGGGAGAAGAACTAGGACGGATGAAACCCTTTTGTAAGGATTCATCGAGTTGTTTCTTCAGCTCAGCTAGTTGTAAGGGTGCCATCTTGTAAGGTCTCCTAGAGATTGGGGCGGTTCCTGGATAAGATCTATGACAAACTCTACATCTCTGTCAGGTGGAATGCCTGGCAGTTCCTCTGGAAAGACATCCGGAAAGTCAAGGACTACCAGGATATTTTCAAGGTCTGGAAGAGGGCTGGCATTAAGAGAATAGAGTTGACGCTTTGAAATTCTAGTGGAGACAGTGACTATCTTGCCAGATGGGTTTGTAAGCCGAACAGACCTGGTGAAACAGTTAATCTTGGCATGATGAGCTGCCATCCAGTCCATACCCAAGATGATGTTAATATCTGAAGACTTGAGGGCTACAAGTGATGCAAGGAATACAAGTCTGTCAACAAGGATTTCACTACCATGGCTTATTCTGGTAGTTTGCCATCTAGATCCTGGAGTTTGGATTTCAAGTGGAGTTGGCATATCACAAAATGGCATGTCGTGCAATCGAGCATAGCCCTCAGAGATGAAGGAGTGAGATGCTCCGGTATCGAACAGAACCGAAGCTGGATGATAGTTGACAAGGAGTGTACCAAGAACGACATCCGGATCATCATGAGCGTCATTAGCTGAGACGTGATGCACACATCCACGGTCAGTGGGAGCTGACTTGACACCAATCATCTTGCGTGATGGCTTACCACGGCCAACAGACTTCTCAGGCGGGGGTGGAGCATAGTTGGTTTGAGAGCAGTCACATGCATAGTGTCCTGGCTATCCGCATGTGAAACAAGTCCCTGAAGTCGGACGTGGACCCGCATTGACAAGCGGTCTACCAATAGGCCTGGGTGGAGCATGTAACTGAATTGGGTAAGGTGCCACACAAGATGGCCTCGGTGTATAACCGGGTGGAAGAGCGGAGTTCGGAACCCAAATCCAGCGCTTCTGCGAAGTAGAACCGGAGGAAGAACCCAAATCACGGGTGTGCTTACGAGACTCCTCGTAAGTGAGTTGAGCTGTCTCTGCATTAATGGTCTTGTTCACAAGAGCCTGGAATGTATTGCAATGATGCAAGTGGAGATCACGATGCAACTTGGGGTTGAGACCCTTCCGGAACCTAGCCTGCTTCTTGGCGTCCGTGGACACCTCGTCTGTAGCATAGCGGGCAAGGTTCTCAAACTCTCTACTGTAAGCATCAACATCCATCTTATCCTGGGTGAAACTACAGAACTCTTCTCTCTTGCGGTCAATGAGAGCCTGAGGAATGTGATGCTCGCGAAAAGCCTTAGTGAAATCTCTCCAGGTGGGTATCTGGCTAGCTGGAAGCATAGCCTCATAGTTCTGCCACCAAAGACTAGCAGGACCTTCCAGATGATAAGAAGCGTAGGTGACCTTGTCACTTTCAGCTACGTTCGCAGAACGCAACTTGTGTGTGATACTACGGAGCCAGTCATCTGCATCGAGTGGTTCAATGGAATGATGGAAGGTAGGTGGTTTTAGACTAATGAAATCATAGATGGTCGCCGACTCTTTGTGCTGATGGGATGTGTTCTCCTCAATACGTGCTAACAAGTGGTTAGACTCTCGCTTGTTCTTCTCCATCTCTAACATGAACTCTGCCAACGAAGGCTGGTCGGGATGATCCTCATCCCTACCATCTCCGTGGTTCCGTCTACGAGCAACAGAACTTCGGTTAACTGACGACATCCTGAAGAACCAACCAAGGAAACAAAGGATGGATTCAGCATCATCATAAGGATGTAGAATATAGTACGAGGAAAATACTATCTCTTGAACTCCTAGGACAATTCCGGCAGCATAACAGCAGACATTCCGCAAAAGACGGGGTAGCACCATACTCAACATCATCACTCAAGGTTCTGAGATATTACTAAACAGGCTACACTGGAGGTACTCGAACTAGGATATGACTCAGATCAACCAAACCTTAGAGACTACGGAGTAGTAACACGTGATCCTGATAGACAGAAGAGAAAGCCTAGTTCCTTAACCCCATAGGAAAGATAGGATGACTCAGATCAGAAGGCATGAGGTATAAGGAGTAAAAGAGCCTTATGTTCCCTTCCACAATCAATTCCCCTATATAGCTAAAGAATTTCTAGACTCAACTTCGACCAGGTTGGCTTGGTAATCCTACAGGCAGTCAGGCTCTGATACCAAAGCTGTAGGGACCCCGATTCTAAGTCACACCGATCTAGCATGTAACACCTCACATCACTTTGTGGCCTCACGCACGGTATTCCCACGGTGTCGCCTTACCATGGCCCGGGACCGTTTGCGCCTTTTGGCTCACGTATATGATAGTGTCGCAGCATCCATATGACAGAGAACCCGGTCCGACATGACTAGTCATGAACCCAAAGTGGCACTAACTTACGGGGACAGGCATACATGAATCAACATCGAGCATGTCAGTCAGCAGCATGCGAATCCGGGCTGTAGCACTGGCCTAACAGGACTCCGGTGAACCGGGCTGTAGTAGGCTAGGCAGGACTCCGGATGTCACCGCGTGATATTTCCCCGAAGGGACAAACACAGGAACGAAGTGAATCACATGCTGGCCAGTCTAAGTGTTCCAGAGCAGTAGTGCTGGGCTAGCAGGACTCTGGGTAAACCGGGCTGTAGCGGACTACCATGACTCAGTGGAATCACAAAACTACATTTCCCCATAAGAGAGGCTACCAAGGATAAACAACTAGGTTGTCGGATCCCAGACATAGCCATACACGTCACACGTACGCATAACATGCAAGTATGTGCTATACAACATGGCATCACAACATAACGCAAACTCATATAGATAAAGGCCCAGAAGAGCCACATAGCATTAATACAAACAAAGGTCTCATGACCCATCATTCAGAGCATACAAGCAATGGAAGCATTACATGTCTGAGTACAAACAACTACAAAAGAAAAAGGCCGAGAAGCCTGACTATCTACAAGTCCCTCGCAAGGGTACAAGATCATAGCTGAGGTAACAAGCTACTCGTCGAAGTCCAAGTGGTACTACTAGTGAGACAGATGTCTCACCTGCAAAACATAAATAAAGCAAACGTGAGTACAAAGGTACTCAGCAAGACTTACATCAGATCCTATCATACATGCATTTGTATCAAGAAGGTAATGTGGGGTTTAGTTGCAGCAAGCCAGCTTTGACTCAGTGGCTATCCTGTTCTACGACAACGAGAAACTTCTTTGAGGTGAGGCAGCGCACACGAGTCCACTAACCACCACATCAATACACTACTATGGATTCATCCCCGTCTCTCTACGAGAAGGCCATCCATATCACTCACACTTGTCTTGAGCATTTTAGAGTATCCACTTTAAGTTGTCTATGTACCACGTAAGCATCCAAGTCCATAACCGAGGACACGGCTATTCGAATAGATCATGATAACCCGACAGGGGTGTACTTCTTCACACATGCTCTCACCACTTATCACCATGTACACGTCATGTATCTCGGCAACCTTCAAGCAGAAGCCTGGCGAGGGTGTCGGCCACGACCTGACTAACCACACAAGACTCCAGTCCAGGTTTATCGCCTATTCGGGTTCCATCCGCAAGGAGATCCGGCCGGGGTTTCACTCACAGCCCCCAACGATGTGTACAGGGTTCCCGAGCCCACCATCCGGGTGCCACTCGGTACACCGGGCCACGTGTGCCTAGTCTGTCCCAAGTCCACCCTGCCGGGGGCCACTCGGTAGAAAAATAGCACTACCTACAAACACCAGAAACTATTTGCAACTCCTGGACAGAGATAAGGGCGGTTAATAAGTCGAGAGAGCTTGGAGCGCCCGGAGCCCAATGTGTGGTAGTAGCTAGTCATTGGACAACTTAGACAGAACTCAGTTCTTAAGGACGGTCCCAATGAGACAACCCACCATGTACTCCTACATGGCCTCCCACCGCTACCTTTACCAAATCGTGTTCACACGCTTAACTCTCAGCATCAGAACATATTGTAACACTCCAATTCATTCCCGATGAATCAGACCTGACACAACTCTAAGCAACAGCAAGCATGGCATGGTAGGAACACAACATGGCTCAAACAACTCCTACACATGCTAGTGGGTTTTAACTATTTACTGTGGCTATGACATGTCATGCAGAGGAATGGGTTCAACTACCGCAGCATAAAGTAGCAGTTGAATCATTGTTGTCCTAATGCAATAAATGAGAGCAGGAGCGAGAGAGTAGGATTGTATCGGAATGAACAAGGGGGGTTGCTTGCCTGGTAGATCAACAGGGGGCACTGCTCCTCTAACAGGTACTCTGGATCGGTCTCCGGAGCAAGACCTATCAAGAAGGAACGGTGTCGGCAATCAATACACAAGCATATGCAACAATATGATGCATGAACATGGCATGAATATGTGATGTTGTTTGAGTTAATGCAACTAGCATTTAACTTGGAAGAGGTCCATTTGAATCAAAGGCTCGAATGCAACTCTAATTAAAATCCATTTAAATGCCATAAGTGTGTTTTCATATACACAACATGTATAGGTTGGTTTTTCATGCATGAAAATGGTACAGATAGATAGATTGAATTTTTCTGATCATTTTTCATATATAAATTATTTCAATCTGAGCTGCGGTTGAATTTCTATGAATCTTTGAAGTTTATAACATTTTCTGGATTTTCCTGATTTATTTTAAATCCAGAAAACCATTACTGCGTCAACATGACAGCACCATTGCGTCAGCACGTCAAAGGCGGCTGACCAGGTCAAACCTGACGTGTGGGGTCCACACGTTAGTGTCACAGGTTAAATAGGGGGTTATTTCTGATTTAACTAAAAGATTAAGGTGCCAGGGCCCACTGTCAGTGTCAGCAGGCTAATTAGGTTTAACTAACACTTAACTAAAATTAGCAGGGGCCTGGCCCACTTTTCAGCGAGCCAGGGGAGGTTAAACCCCTGGTCAGCGGGGTCAAATCCGCCGGCGACTCGACGCCGGCGAGGCCAGACGCGGCGGAGGGCCTCGGATTTGGTCCTCCTGTGACCCAATGGGCTGCGGAGACCACGGGCGAGGAGCCAGGGCTCATCCGTGTCTTCTGGGGCAAGTGGGAGAGGCGGGGACGACCGGAGCTCGCCGGAGTGAAGCTCAAAGCGGCGGCCGGCGCGCGGGTTCGGGCGGAATTGAGCCACGGGGCACGGCAGGGGCTGCGGAGTGCCTCGACGGCCTCCTGGCATTGCACTGAGCACAGTAGCAAGCTCGGGCGCTAGCTATGGTGGCCCTGGCCACGGTGGCGACATGGCCGGCGGCGAGGTGCTCGCGGTTGTGACGGGTAGCACGGCTACGACACGAAATCGAGCACGGGGGAGGCCTGGACGAGGTGAATCGACGGCGAGGACCTCCGGGTACCGAGGTCGAAGAAAACGTTGGGGACAGTGTTGTGGTTCTTCTCCAGTTTCTTGGCTCGGCGTGGATGAAAAAGATGATGATGCGGAGCTCGGGGACTCATCGGCAGGGAGTGGAGTGGCCGGTGGCCATGCCTACGGCGAGCGGCGGCTCCGGTTCCGTGCGGTGGTCGCGTGGGTGAGAGCTGGGGAGGAGGAGAGTGAGCGGGAGAGAGTGGAAAAGATCCAGGAGGTGCGTGGCGACGTCTGAGCGCGACGAGGAGGAGCCAGGCAGGCAGCTGCCGGCGTGGCGCGTCGCGGCGCCGTGCTCGGCCTTGCCTCTGCCAGTAGGCAGAGGTTGAAGACTAAGATGCCCCTGGTGGGCTGGGCTGGTTAGTAGGGCTGCTAGGTAAGGTCAGGTAAGCTTTTTCTCCAATTTTGCTTTTCTTTTCTATTTTCTGACATTTGTTTTGACTTAGTAATAATACTAAATCATTTTATTTTCTTCTGACAATTTTTGCAGGGACCTAAGGGGTTATTCCAAAGCCCCTCAGCAAAAATCAGAATTTTTGGACATATATAAAATATATCACATATATATATCGAAGGCAAATAATTATTGCATTAATTCCAAATGCCCAAAATAAATACTTATGAGCTCCTGAAAATGTTGGTTTGAATTTTACCTCTGACCAATATTTTCAGAGAGCAACATGAACATTTTCTTGGTCCTTTTTGAAGCACTTTTTATCTGGGTCATTTCCAGAAATGAAATCTGAGGGTTTCACAAATACCCAATTCAAATTTAGATGGAATTTAAACAAGATGCACAAAGAAGGCTAGCCTAGTTCATACCAGAACTAGGGATGTGTCAGTGCTCTACAGGTGTCTCTGATGGTACTTGTTGAGTTGGCATAGATCAAGATTAGGATTTGTCACTCCGATTGTCAGAGAGGTATCTCTGGGCCCTCTCGGTAATTCACATCACTATAAGCCTTGTAAGCAATGCAACTAATGAGTTAGTTGCAGGATAGTGAATTACGAAACGAGTAAAGGGACTTGCCGATAACGAGAATGAACTAGGTATTGGGATACTGACGATCGAATCTCGGGCAAGTAACATACTGATGACAAAGAGAACAACGTATAGTGTTATGCGGTTTGACCGATAAAGATCTTCGTATAATATGTAGGAACCAATATGAGCATCCAGGTTCCGCTATTGGTTATTGATTGGAGACATGTCTCGGTCATGTCTACATAGTTCTCGAACCCGTAGGGTCCGCACGCTTAAAGTTCTGTGATGATCGGTTTTATGAGTTTATATGTTTTGATGTACCAAAGGTAGTTCGGAGTCCCGGATATGATCATGGACATGATGAGGAGTCTTGAAATGGTCGAGACATAAAGATTAATATATTGGAAGCCTACATTTGGACATCGGAAGAGTTCTGGGTAAAATCAGGATTTTTTCCGGAGTACCGGAGGGGTTACCGGAACCCCACGGGGGCTAATGGGCCTTGTTGAGCCATAAGGGAAAGAGAGAGGGGTCGTACTAGGGCAGGCAGCGCGCCCCCTCCCCTCTATCCGAATTGGACTAGGAGAGGGGGGTGTGGGAGTCCTGGATTAGGGGGTCTCCGGACGGCCGGACTATCTCCATTGGCCGGACTGATAGACTATGAAGATACAAGATTGAAGACTTCGTCTCATGTCCGGATGGGACTCTACTTGGCGTGGAAGGCAGCTAGGCAATACGTATATGGATATCTCCTCCTTTGTAACCGACCTTGTGTAACCCTAACCCTCTCCGGTGCCTATATAAACCGAGGGGTTTTAGTCCGTAGGACAACAACCACAACATACAATCATACCGTAGGCTAGCTTCTAGGGTTTATCCTCTCTGATCTCGTGGTAGATCTACTCTTCTAACACCCATATCATCAATATTAATCAAGCAGGACGTAGGGTTTTACCTCCATCAAGAGGGCCCGAACCTGGGTAAAACTTCGTGTCCCTTGCCTCCTGTTACCATCTGGCCTAGACGCACAGTTCGGGACCCCCTACCCGAGATCCGCCGGTTTTGACACCGACATTGGTGCTTTCATTGAGAGTTCCTCTGTGTCGTCGCCATTAGGCTTGATGGCTCCTACTATCATCGATAGCAATGCGGTCCAGGGTGAGACTTTTCTCCCCGGACAGATCTTCGTATTTGGCGGCTCTGCACTGCGGGCTAATTCGCTTGGCCATCTGGAGCAGATTGAAAGCTACGCCCCTGGCCATCAGGTCAGATTTGGAAGTTTGAATTACACGGCCAATATCCGTGGGGACTTGATCTTCGACGGATTCGAGCTGCAGTCAGGCGCGCCGCACTGTCGCGATGGGTATGACCTAGCTCTGCCACCGGACGGTACTCCAGAGGCCGCGCCCGCATCAGCTCCAACCCTTAGCTCGGAGCCAACTATGCCAATCGAGGACGGGTGGCTAGACACTGCCTCAGGGGCTGCAGTCTCGACGGCGATCGAGCCAAACACTAGCATAATCCTCTGCACAGCCCGTGACTCCAAGGTGCCGGACTCTCTTCCGGACCCCGAACCATCCGCGCCCCTGCCAATCGAATCCAAGTGGGCGCCGATCATGGAATTCACCGCTGCGGATATCTTTCAGCACTCGCCCTTCGGCGACATTCAGAATTCACTAAGGTCTCTCTCTTTGTCAGGAGAGCCCTGGCCAGATTATGGCCAACAGGATTGGGATGCGGATGACGAAGAAATTCGACGCCCACCCACCACCCACTTTGTAGCCACTGTCGATGATTTAACCGACATGCTTGACTTCGACTCCGAAGACATCGATGGTATGGACGACGATGTAGGAGACGAACATGAACCAACACTTACAGAGCACTAGACAGCCATCTCATCGTATGACATATACATGGTGGATACACCCAATGAAGGCAATGGCGACGAGATAACGGAGGATGGCCCCTCCAAGAAGCAACCCAAGCGCCAACGTCAGCGGCGCCGCTCTAAGTCCTGCCAAAGCAAAAGTGGTGATACCGACACAGGAGATAATAACACTCCGGATAGCGCCTAAGACAACAACAATCCCCTCCAGCAAGATTTAGAGCAGGAGGATGAAGGAGCCAGCTCTCCTGAGAGAGCGGCTGGCGGTGAGGAGGAGGATGAAAATTACATGCCCCCCCCCTCCGAAGACGAGGCAAGCCTCGGTGACGATGAATTCGCTGTTCCACAGGATCCCGTCGAACAAGAGCGCTTCAAGCGCAGGCTTATGGCCACGGCAAATAGCCTGAAGAAAAAGCAGCAGCTTCAAGCTGATCAAGATCTGCTAGCTGACAAATGGACTTAAGTCCTCGCGGCCGAGCAATATAAACTCGAGCGTCCCTCCAAGAGTTATCCAAGGCGCAGGTTACTTCCCCGACTGGAGGAAGAAGCATATGAAACGGCTGATCGGCCACCTCGTGGCCGCGATAGAGAGGCATTCCAGCCAAAAGCTCAGCCTCCACCCCAACGCCATTCAAATATAAAGCCATGGGGAGATACGCCAGACCTGTGAGACATCTTGGAGGACAAAGCAAAGCATTCAAGATCGATCTACGGATCACGAGGGCGCACCACTCTACCAGACGATAAACGTCACGCCAGATACAGTAAAAGCAAATCCGGCCGGGCTGAACACAGCGGGCAGGACCCATTCGAGCTGCATCGCGATATAGCCCAATACAGAGGCGCCGCACACCCCTTATGCTTGACAGACGAAGTAATGGAACATCAATTCCCAGAAGGTTTCAATTTCACCTCACTCGAGTCCTTATGGATGGCGGCAGCAGCCTGAACCTGCTTTATCAGGACACAGTGTGCAAAATAGGTATAGACCCCTCAAGGATCAAACCCACAAAGACAACTTTTAAGGGCGTCATTCCAGGTGTAGAGGCCCACTGCACAGGCTCAATTACACTGGAAGTGGTCTTCGGATCCCCGGATAACTTCCAAAGCGAAGAGTTAATCTTCAATATAGTCCCGTTCTGCAGTGGTTATCATGCGCTACTCGGACGAACCACATTTGCTAGATTCAATGCGGTACCATATTATGCATACCTCAAGCTCAAGATGCCAGGACCTCACGGAGTTATTACGGTTAATCAAAACACAGATCGCTCTCTCCTAACAGAGGAGCACACCGCGGCCCTCACAGCAGAAGCGCAAAGCAGCCTCTCAAGGCAATCTACCAGTTCGGCGTTTCAAAGCCCGGACACCTTCAAGCGCGCTCGGGCAATCGGCAAACAGACCGCCTGGCACGATCTAAGATCGCGTAGCAATACGGCGGCCACCCCAATCCCAGCCCAACGGCGTTGTTCGTGCCGCGCGTACATAATTACGCATTAAAAATACCATGGGCACAGGTGGGGAGGGGGGCACAACTATGTCACGCCCCAAAACGCGGCCTAAACCGCACCAGGGGCTTCCTGTTTGGTCATTTTTCTTTTTCTTTCAGGACTTCAATCTCTGGAAACACTGTCCGGCAGCTCTATTGCCGAACACATGATACAGCAAGGAGGCAGACAACTACAGAATTCCCAGGTGGATTACAGATTTCATATAATTCCTCAGCTCGCCCTTGGAAGGGACATAGTCCTACTGTTTTACTCATTGCACTATCTGTATCACTCTGCTTTAATGCAATTTTTTAATATACAATACATGACATTACGACTATTATCGCATTTTTGTTATATATATATACATATCTATGTGTTCACTAATGACGCCTAGCAACCATACACTCTAGTACGGCCAATGCACCAGGGGCTCACGTACCCACAATATGGTGTGAAAAGTCCGAACACTTTCACAAGTGTGGCACCCCGAACTTATAACATTATATGCATCATCTCCAAATCATGTCTTTGGTCAAATGTTGGGTTTGCCCGGCTCATATGTTTTGACTGTCTTGATAAGGCGAGAGACTGGTCGCTGTTCGGCGAGGTTTTTCGAGTCCCTAAAGAATTATGCCGCTTAGGGCGAGGGGCCGGCTCTGTCTGGCTTACAGGCGTGTATCGCGCCCCGAATTCGTCCTTCCGAATACCAGGGGCTTCGCCGAAATTTAAAATTATAGAATTCTATGGCTAAGTGAGAGTGATAAAGCATTATTAGTCCGGTTGCCTTGTTCGTTGTGCTGAGCACTTCCCTCGAAGGACCCAAACATGGGAACAAGAGTGCTCAGGTTTATCCTGAACACCCCGGCACTCGTGGCATGGGGGCAGAAGCCGAGGACTAGCCATCTCTCAGATTGGATAAACAGCTAAACAGAAGGTAATATTTTAAATTCACACAAGCGTTTCATAGCGAATACGATACACGTTTCCATACATTCAGGACAAAACGAGCAAGTCTCATTCAAATATTACATTTTGCGAACACTCATCCGCGATAAGACGGGCGCCCGGCAGAACACCCTCGTAGTACATCTCGGGGTGGTGGTGCTCCTTGCCCTCCGGCGGCCCCTCCTTGATCAGCTTCACGGCGTCTAGCTTGACCCACTAAGTTTTTTACATGGGCGAAGGCCCGGCGTGCACCTTCAATGCAGACGGATCGCTTGACGACCTCCAGCCGTGGGCAGGCATCCACAAGCCGCCTCACCAGGCCGAAGAAGCTGTTCGGAAGGGCGTCGCCAGGCCACAACCGGACTATGAAGCCCTTCATGGCCTGATCGGCCGCCTTATGTAGCTCGGCCATCTGCTCAGCTGGTCGCTCATTGGCACCGATGTTCGGCCTCAGCATACTAAGACCAGAATAGCTTCTCCGTCGAGCTTCCGTCCTCGGCCTGGTAGAATAGTGCGGCATCGGACACACTGCGGGGCAAACCTGCGAATGCTCCTGAAGAGCTCTGGATTCGGGTAAGTAATCGGTAATTCAGCTTTACATGCCTGCTTTGCATATAGAAAGCCTTACCCGCCGCTATCTTCTTCATCGCGTCGATCTCCTGAAGGGCCTTCTGGGCCTCGGCCCTGGCACTCTTCGCGCTCTCACGGGTCGTGGCAAGCTCAGACTCTCTCGTCTTCAAGTCAAGCTCCAACGCCTCGTGCTTTGTCACGAGAGCCTAGAGCTCTTGCTGCACCTCGCCCACCCGAGCCTCGTGCCTCTCTCGCTCGGTGTGCTCCTGGGCCGCCTTTTCTTCAGCCTGGGATAACGCTTGCTTTAGGGTCGCCACCTCGGTCGTGACCCCTGGCAAACATACAATGATCCTGTCATTTAGCAATCGTGTCCTTGTTCTCATCTACAGACGGGGTATTACTTACCCTTGTTCTCCTCCAGCTGCCTCTTAGCAAGGTTGAGCTCTTTCTGGGACCCCTCGAGGGCCTCCTTCAGTACGGCGACCTCCGCAGTTAGTGCGGGGGACGCCAGCAGCGAAGCCTGCATATCCATATTGACATACTTATATTAGACTCCTGCGATATTATTTGATCCTCTGTTCGGCTTTTCTTTGTGAACACCGAACAAAGCATCAGGGGCTACTGTCTATGCGGTAATATTTCTACTACATTTTAAAACACTTACCTCAAAGCCTGTTAGAAGGCTAGTACAGGCTTCAGTCAATCCGCTCTTGGCGGACTGAACCTTCTGGATCACCACACTCATGATAGTACGGTGCTCCTCCTTGATGGAAGCGCTGCGAAGCGCTTCCAACATAGTGTCCGGGCCTCTGGATGGACAGAGGTCACCGGCACAAGCGTCTCACCCCCCTTAGAAGGGGACCGCCTGCCTGAGCTCGGAACCGTTGGAGGGTCCGGCGCGGTGTTCGGCTGAGGGCCGAACTCGGAGCTCTCGGGGACCCCGTCCCCTCGGCTCCCAGAGTCCGGAAGGTCGCCTTGAGGCGCCTCCGGGACTGTCCCCCCTCGATTCGGTGCCTCTTGAGACAGCACCTCGGCGTCGTCGGCTGGATGAGGGGAGGTGGCGGTCGGGACTGGATCGCTATCTATGCCCGACGAGCCCAGGGAGCCGTCCGAGGATACCTCGATATTGGCTCGGGGCGGCCTGCACAATTGAGTTCGGCGTTAGGGAAAGCGACGCGACAAAGGAATCCTATGTGTTACTTTGGTATCTGAATACTTACGATATCCCCTGGGGCTTGGCCCTGGGCAACCACTCGTCTTCACGTTCGTCGGCGGTGGTGGAGCTATCCGGAAGGAGCGTCCTTCCCTTCTTGGACCCTCCGGCCTCCCCAGTTGGGGCGGCCTTGCTTTTCTTTTCCCCCCAGTCGGTGGGGGAGCCTCTTCTTCCTCTTCCTTGTCTTCGGGGGAAGAGTGCGCCGCAGAGTCATCGGACGGTGAGTCCGACGACGCCTAGCATCGGGAACTCTTTCGAGCTCCCTTGGCCTTCTTGGTCTTCTCCGGCACCTTATAAGGGGCCGGAGTCAACATCTTTGCCAGAAGGGCGTCCGCAGGGTCTTCGGGCAAGGGTGCCGGATAGTCGATTTGTCCGGCCATCTTCTACCAGTCCTGTTAACGGCACGGGAGTTTAGATCCCGCATAGAGTCAATCTATATAGAAAACAAGTATCCTATAAAAGGTAAAACAGCTTACTGCACTGGCTTGCGCTTCATACTGAATCCACGATCCTCAGTAATGGGGGGAGGGACCGCGGCACCCTTGAACATCACCCTCCAGGCATCTTCATGAGTCGTGTCGAAGAGCCTGTTCAGAGTTCGGTGCTGCGCCGGGTTGAACTCCCACAAAGTGAACTCCCGTTGTTGGCACGGGAGTATCCGGCGGATGAGCATAACCTGGACTATGTTGACGAGCTTGAGCTTCTTTTCCACCATGTTTTGAATACATGACTGGAGCCCGGTCAGCTCTTTTGAATTACCCCAGGACAGGCCATTCTCTTTCCAGGAGGTGAGCCGCATGGGGATACCAGATCGGAACTCGGGGCCGCTACCCATGCGGGGTCGCGCGGCTCGGTGATATAGAACCACCCCGATTGCCACCCCTTTATGGTATCCATGAAGGTGCCCTCGAGCCATGTGATCTTGGGCATCTTGCCCACCATGGCGCCTCCGCACTCCGCCTGGCGGCCGCTCACTACCTTCGGCTTGACATTGAAAGTCTTCAGCCATAAGCCGAAGTGGGGCTTGACACGGAGGAAGGCCTCGCACACGATGATAAACACCGAGATGTTGAGGATGAAGTTCGGCACCAGATCATGGAAATCCAGGCCGTAATAAAACATGAGCCCCCGGACAAAGGGATGGAGAGGGAATCCCAGTCCGCGGAGGAAATGGGTGAGGAATACCATCCTCTCATGGGGCTCGGGGTGGGGATGAGCTGTCCCTCATGTGGGAGCCGGTGCGCGATGTCGTCGGGCAGGTATCCGGCTCTCCTTAGTTTCTTGACGTCTCCCTCCGTGACGGAGGAGACCATCCACTTGCCTCCTGCTCCGGACATGGTTGGAGATGGTTGAGATGGAAGTGAGAGCTTGGGCGCTAGAGCTCGAGTGTGCGGGAGCGGATGAGCAGAGGAGGAAGAAGGCGTGGATAGAAAGGTGAATCCTTATCCCTTTATATGGGCGGACAAAATTAAGTGTCCCCACTTGCCTGGTAAAACTCGCTTATCCCCCAAGCGCCGCAATTGATGGCGCGGTTGGGTTACCCACGCCCGTATTGATGATAATCCCGTAATAAGGGGACACGATCTCTGCTTGGACAAGACGTGTCGAAAAACTGCCTCGCGTTATGTGCGGGGCTGTTAAAAGAAACAGTTTGAATAATCACCGGGCCATGACGTAACGTCATGTTGCCAAAACAAGCCAGCAAATTAGATCTGCGAAAATGTTATTCTCTCTGCGGTGGAATGTGGAATTTATTTTGCAGGGTCAGACACTATCCTCGTATTCAAATTCTTCTATGATGTATTCGGAGAAGGAACCCGCCTTGCAATGCTGAAGACAACTGCGCGCCAGACTCATCGTCATTGAAGCCTGGTTCAGGGGCTACTGTGGGAGTCCTGGATTAGGGGGTCTCCGGACGGCCGTACTATCTCCATTGACCGGACTGATAGACTATGAAGATACAAGATTGAAGACTTCGTCTCGTGTCTGGATGGGACTCTACTTGGCATGGAAGGCAAGCTAGGCAATACATATATGGATATCTCCTCCTTTGTAACCGACCTTGTGTAACCCTAACCCTCTCCGTTGTCTATATAAACCGAGGGCTTTTAGTCCGTAGGACAACAATCACAACATACAATCATACCGTAGGCTAGCTTCTAGGGTTTAGCCTCTCCGATCTCGTGGTAGATGTACTCTTGTAACACCCATATCATCAATATTAATGAAGCAGGACGTAGGGTTTTACCTCCATCAAGAGGGCCCGAACCTAGGTAAAACTTCGTGTCCCTTGCCACCTATTACCATCCGGCCTAGACGCACAGTTCGGGACCCCCTACCCGAGATCCGCCGGTTTTGACACCGACAGGGGGCGGCGCCCCCTATTCCTTCTCTTTCTCTCCCTTTCTTTCCCCCTCCTAGTAGGAGTAGGAAAGGGAGGAATCCTACTCCTACTAGGAGGCGGATTCCTCCTCCTGGCACGCCAACAAGGTCCGGCCGGCCTCCCTATATATAAAGGAGCCCCCTGTATATAAAGGAGCAAGGGGGAGGCCAGCCGGACCTTGTTGGCGTGCCAGGAGGAGGAATCTTCCTCCTAGTAGGAGTAGGTTCCTCCCTTTCCTACTCCTACTAGGAGGGGGAAAGAAAGGGAGAGAAAGAGAAGGAAAGGGGGGCGCCGCCCCCTGTCGGTGTCAAAACCGGCAGATCTCGGGTAGGGGGTCCTGAACTGTGCGTCTAGGCCAGATGGTAACAGGATTCAAGGGACACGAAGTTTTACCCAAGTTCGGGCCCTCTTGATGGAGGTAAAACCCTACGTCCTGCTTGATTAATATTGATGATATGGGTGTTACAACAGTAGATCTACCATGAGATCAGAGAGGCTAGACCCTAGAAGCTAGCCTACGGTATGATTGTATGTTGTGCTTGTTGTCCTATGGACTAAAACTCTTCAGTTTATATAGACACCGGAGAGGGTTAGGGTTACACAAGGTCGGTTACAAAGGAGGAGATATCCATATACGTATTGCCTAGCTTGCCTTCCATGCCAAGTAGAGTCCCATCCGGACACACGAAGTCTTCAATCTTGTATCTTCATAGTCTAACAGTCCGGACAATGGAGATAGTCCGGCTGTCCGGAGACCCCCTAGTACAGGACTCCCTCAGTAGCCCCTGAACCAGGCTTCAATGACGATGAGTCCGGCGTGCAGTTGTCTTCGGCATTGCAAGGCGGGTTCTGTCGGTGTCAAAACCGGCGGATCTCGAGTAGGGGGTCCCGAACTGTGCGTCTAGGCTGGATGGTAACAGGAGGCAAGGGACACGAAGTTTTACCCAGGTTCGGGCCCTCTCGATGGAGGTAAAACCCTACGTCCTGCTTGATTAATATTGATGATATGGGTAGTACAAGAGTAGATCTACCATGAGATCAGAGAGGCTAAACCCTAGAAGCTAGCCTATGGTATGATTGTTGATGTGTATGTTGTCCTACGGACTAAAACCCTCCGGTTTATATAGACACCGGATAGGGTTAGGGTTACATAGAGTCGGTTACAATGGTAGGAGATCTGAATATCCGTATCACCAAGCTTGCCTTCCACGCCAAGGAAAGTCCCTTCCAGGCACGGGACGAAGTCTTCAATCTTGTATCTTCATAGTCCAGGAGTCCGGCTGAAGATATAGTTCGGCTATCCGAACACCCCCTAATCCAGGACTCCCTCAGTAGTCCCCGAACCAGGCTTCAATGACGATGAGTCCGGCGCGCAGGTTGTCTTCGGCATTGCAAGGCGGGTTCTCCTCCAAATTCCATGTACCTGTTGAACAAAGTCCGGTTTCTTGTAGATGTTGCGCTCCTTGGCTTCTGCACCCAATAATGGCCGCTCCCCACGTGTCAAACGAATATGAAAGGTCTGAGTGTTTTTACATTCACACCCCTAGCCGTGTAAACAAGTTGACTTATTTAAAGAGACGAGGATTTAGATCCAAACCACACCTTCCCCCTTCGTGAGTGTTCATCAGAGCGCATTTGACAAAGATCCATTCCACCATGGCCAGCCGTCGTGACTCCTCCTCCCGCCCTTCCAGCCCTAAGCCTGGACATTGGGAAAGATGCTTCATCCCGCCTAGCGAGTTAGTGATGCTCCAGACCAAGGGATCTCTCCCCCCGGCCTATATGATCCCGGTTCGAGCCGGTCTTGCCGTCTATAATGGCAGAGGGCAAGCGGAGAGCGCCCCTAATCCCTCCAAAGGAGAGCGGGTGTGCCTCGTCCCTTATTTAATAAGGGGGCTCGGATTTCCCATCCATCCATTTCTCCGGGGGCTGCTAGAGTTCTACAGCCTCCAGCTACATCATCTCACGCCTGCCTCAGTATTGCATATCGTGGGCTTTGTAACCCTCTGCGAGCTGTTCTTGGGTGTTGAAGCTCATTTCGGACTATGGAGGGAGCTATTTTGCCTCGTGCCCCGTTCCAAGAAGGGGTCTATGTATCAAGTGGGCGGAGCCGAAGTATGGCGCATCGCCAGGACCGGCTATCTGTCCGGAACCCCAAAGAAGGCGTCCGAAGACTGGCCCTCAGAATGGTTTTACATAGAAGACGTCCCGCTGCCGGATCCTGTCCGGATCGGCCTCCCTGAATTCAACAATGCTCCCTTAAAGAAGCGCCTAAGCTGGCACCCACGGAGCCCTCAGAGGGAAAGTGACAGGGACGTTGTTTACCTGATGGGCCGGATAAGATTGTTAGCTCATTCCGGACTAAACATGATCGGGGTCATGGCCGCATGCATCATGCGAGGGGTGCAGCCGCTACAGTATAGAAGCCACCCCATGTGGGATTTCAACGGGGAGGACGACACCACCTGCTATGGCCGTAAGGGGCCGGATTCGGCTGCGTCTCTAATAAAGACCTTGTCCGCTTTGTACAAGGGAGAAGAGGAGGATTTTCTCCGCGTTAACCCAAAGGGTGGATTTTTCATGTACAATCCTCCAAGCTGGGTGAGTGATCACATCTTGCCCATCCGTTTTATATCCCCATTGTTAAATATTTAATCTTAGCGATTTCGACGTAGGAACTGCGCCAGGCTGTTAAAGAAATAAACAACCCTCCTCCCCAACCCGAGGACCCAGGACGGTCCCTCGACCCGGACTCGCAAGAGGATCCGGAGCTTTCGGTGAATCTGATTGATGGAGTGTTCCATCAATTGAGCAAGGACAACGCCCTGGTGGCCACTACGGCCGATTATCCAGGGCTAATCCCGGCCTCCCAGAAACGGGAGGCCGAACCTGTGGTGACAAGCCAACGAGGGGCCGCAGGGCCCCGTGGGCAGAAAAGAGGTGCAGTCCGGACCGGGGCGTTAGCGCAAAGGTATGGCGCACCCCCTTATCCCAGGTGTCGTACCTTCAGGGCATATTAACACTTGTGCCCTCTTCAGGACAAAGAGACCTCGCCAAACTATATTCGAAGAGATCGCCAATCGCGCCTCCACCAGCCAGGCTCCAAAGCCTGGCCCGGAAGCGGGGCTGAACACAAGGCACGCACCGGACGCTCCTCCGACGGAGGATGTGGACAGGTTGTCTGCCACCAACTCTAAGGTGGAGAGTGCCATGAACCACAGGCGTCGCCGGACAATTCTTTGCGACGCTTGTTTCTCCCAAGAGGCGTTAGATGCCTTTAAGTCGGGAGATGCGTACCTCCGTGCCGCTCAAAATGGTCTAACCAGAGCCACGGAGCAATATGTAAAAGACATACGGGTAAGAAAATTTTGGTAATTATATATATACCAGTAGCCCCTGAGACTTGAAACAGTTAAAATAACTGATTTAAGGATCATTTGTTATGCAGGTTCTTACAGAAAAGAATTCCCTACTATCCAAGGAGCTGGAAGAGTGCAAAGCCAACTTGAGGCCGCACTAGCCGTGGCAGGGGAGCCTAAGGAGGCCCCCGCTGGTAATATACACTTCGAAAGATAAGTATTTTGCGAAGCACGACTTTGGTGCGAATCTGACAAATGAAATTGCAAATGGCGCCGGATTGGATCCGGATAGGCAACATCTCCTACGCCAGCTAAAGGCAGGTGAGATGGTGCTGTTGAAGGTGATGGGGAGAAGAACGATCTCCGAGATGCCAACACCAAGCTGGGCGTCGAGCTTAAAGATGTTTGTGCCCAGCTGTCAGACTCCGTGAAGGAGAATCAGCGGCTTTGTCGCGACATATTTAGTAAGTGCTTGAACGAACCTTTTAAAAGAAAGTTCGGCGGGGAAGTCGACTAACAGAGCAATGTCTGTAGTTGTGCTGACAGGCCGTCCTGCAGAGGAGATGCCCGGTTCTACGGGTGACCTTCTTCCCGAGCTCTCGCAACTGCTCGATCGAGTTCGGCAGGCGATGCGAGGCGTCGCCCAGGCCCTGTGGCCATCCGTCTCCATGCCCAAAGGTCTTGGAGAGCTTGCGGAGAAGCTAAAACCAGCACGGCGGCGCTTCCGGTTGTGGAAGATATCAGCCTACCGTCAAGGCGCTAGGGAGGGCTGGGCCATGGTGAAGACGCGGTACGCAAAGGCTGACCCCAACCACATGGCCAAGGTCGGTCCTATAGGGCCCGATGGGAAGGAGATCCCTGTAAGCTTAGTATACGGCCAAGTAGAGTTGGCCGCAAAGTATTCCCAGCGGGACTGTAAATTAGACAGCCTGTTAGATGGTATTGAAGAGGAATACGATCAGTCAAAATGACTATGTAATTTAGTTGACATTTATAATGCCTTCTAGCCGGATTGTAGATCATTTGTCGTGGCCGACCTTTTCGCTTCAGCCTCGGGACCTGATGGTCCGGAGTGTGTCCGAATTCCCATGCGGTTATATAGGAACCGGGGAATGCACGGAGACCAGGCGTAGGGGTGATTAGTGCGTGAACAGACAAGTGCCCGACTAGTTATGTTATATTACATGGTTAGTAAGAAACATCTTCCAGGGAGATTAGTTCCGTTAGGGGTTCCTTTCCCTGGGAGGCATGCCCTAAGGTGCATGTCCATGCTGCGAAAAGAAACGCAGGAAAAACATCTGGGGCGTAAAAAATAAAAATGATCATCTTTAGTTCACCGACCGAATATTCCCTTAAGAACGCTAGCTTTCGGCTTCACCCAGTCTGAGGTACACGTCCGGCTGACCCGGCAGTAACAATCGCAGAGGTGCTCCCTTTACCACCTAGTCGAACAATCGGGAATGTAGGGGTAAGCACAGGAGCCAGGCAACCTAGCTTGGCCAAAACTTAAGCCATATCGATGCATATAATGGTGAATAAAAGGTACATGCGGAAGTGTGACGCATGTGTTGGGCATGAAGCCCGTATGAATAAGCTTCTGTTTAAAGAAGCCCCCAGGTTTAATGAGCGCGGATGGCGCGTCACTGTATGAGCCTTTAAGGGCTATAAGAGAGAGAGAGAAAAGAAGAAGAGAAATGCAAGACAGAAAATATATAAAAAATGGACAGAGGAAGGAGATGAACATAGAGTCCAGCGCTAGGCATAGAATCTTCGGAGACGGGCTGCGTTCCATGGGTTCGGCTCGAGTCAGTTATCCGATGCATCTCGCAGGCGGTACGCTCCACCAGTCAGGACTTGGTCAATTATGAAGGGACCTTCCCACTTGGTCTTGAGTTTTTCCTTTTTCTTGTCCGGTAGTCGTAGAACTAATTCGCCAATGTTGTATTTTTTGGCCCGTACTTCTCTGCTTTGCTATCTTCGAGCCTGCTGTTGATAGAATGCGGAACGGGCTTTTGCCACGTCACGCTCCTCCTCCAATGCGTCTAAGCTGTCCTGCCGTTCGAGCTCGGCTTCTCTTTCTTTGTACATGCGCACTCGAGGTGAGTCATGAATTATGTCACAGGGCAACACTGCCTCTGCGCCGTACACCATAAAGAATGGTGTGTATCCGGTGGTGCGATTCGGTGTGGTCTGCAGCCCCCAGAGTACGGAGTCTAGCTCCTCTACCCAGTGCATGTTAGATTCCTTGAGGGACCGCACTAATCTGGGTTTAATGCCGCTCATGATAAGACCATTTGCACGTTCGACCTGGCCGTTAGTTTGTGGGTGATAGACGGAAGCATAGTCGAGCTTGATGCCCATGATTTTGCACCAGAGTTTTACCTCGTCGGCCGTGAAGTTCGTGTCGTTATCAGTGATGATGCTGTGGGGAACACCGTAACGGTGTACGACCCCGGATATAAAGTCTATCACCGGTCCGGATTCGGCCGTCTTAACAGGCTTGGCTTCTATCCATTTGGTGAATTTATCCACCATGACCAGTAAGTATTTTTGCTTGTGGGTTCCTCCTTTAAGGGGTCCAACCATGTCAAGCCCCCAGACCGCGAAGGGCCAAGTAATGGGGATGGTTCGGAGGGCGGTGGGTGGCATATGGCTTTGGTTTGCAAAGAGCTGGCAACCGGTGCATCGTTGGACTAAGTCCTGAGCGTCTGCCCGGGCCGTCGGCCAATAAAAGCCTGTACGAAAGGCCTTGCTTACGTGGGACAGAGCTGCAGCGTGATGACCGCCCAGTCCGGCATGAATTTCAGCCAGGAGGTTCCGCCCCTCCTCTTCGGAGATGCACCTTTGAAGGACTCCGGTAGTGCTTTTCTTATAAAGCTCTCCCTCATGGACTCTGTAGGCTTTGGATCGCCGCACTATGCATCGTGCCTCATTTTGGTCCTCGGGGAGTTCCTGCCTAGTGAGGTAGGCGAGGAATGGTTCTGTCCACGGGGTGATGACGGCCATTATTACGTGGGCTGAAGGTGTTATTTCATTGGCAGAGCCTCCGATTGTGTCAGAATGTTCGGTGTCGGGCAGTGCGGTTGGGTCCGGGGTGTTATTCTTCGGCTCCCCTTCCCATACTACGGATGGCTTGAACAGCCTTTCCAGGAAGATGTTGGGGGGACTACATCGCGTTTTGCGCCGATGCGTGCCAGGACATCTTCCGCCTGATTATTTTCCCAGGCTATATGGTGAAATTCAAGCCCCTCGAACTGAGCTGACATTTTTAGGACGGCGTTGCGGTAAGCTGCCATTTTTGGATCCTTGGCATCGAAGCATCCATTTATTTGGGATATAGCGAGGTTCGAGTCCCTGCGCACCTCTAGGCGTTGAATGCCCATGGATACTGCCATCCGGAGACCATGTAAAAGGGCCTCATATTCGGCTGCGTTGTTGGAGTCCGTGTACATAATCTGGAGTACGTATTGAACTATGTCTCCTGTGGGGGACGTCAAAACGACACTAGCCCCCAGTCCGGCCAACATCTTGGAGCCGTCGAAATGCATGATCCAATTTGAATATGTGACGTACGCTTTAGGGAGTTCGGCCTCCGTCCATTCTGCGACGAAGTCGGCCAAGACTTGCAACTTGATGGCTCGCCGTGGCTTATAAGTTATGTCGAACGGGAGGAGCTCAATGGCCCATTTTGCAATCCGGCCCGTTGCGTCACGGTTGTTTATAATATCGTTGAGTGGTACTTCCGAGGCTACTGTTATTGAACACTCTTGAAAGTAGTGTCGTTGCTTCCGGGATGCCATGAATACCGCGTATGCGATCTTTTGATAATGCGGGTACCGTGATTTGCAAGGAGTGAGGACAGTGGACACATAATAGACTAGCTTTTGAAGGGGGGATCTGTGTCCGTCCGCTTCTCGTTTGACGACGAGCACTGCGCTTACAACCTGATGTGTTGCTGCAATGTATAATAGCATTGGTTCGCCAATATTTGGCGTGGCCAGGACTGGGTTTGTTGCAAGTATGGATTTTATCTCCTCGAGTCCGGCCGTGGCTGTATCCGTCCATTCAAAGTGTTCGGCGCGCCGAAGGAGGCGGTAAAGGGGTAGGGCCTTTTCTCCCAAGCGGGAGATAAAGCGGCTTAGAGCCGCCACGCATCCGGTTAACTTTTGTATTTGTTTGAGGTCCTTTGGGATTCCAGTTGCGACAGATCTCGGATCTTGGCCGGGTTTGCTTTGATTCCTCTACCGGATACAATGAAGCCCAAGAGCTTTCCGGCTGGAACGCCGAAAACACATTTTTCCGGGTTGAGCTTGATGTCGTATGTTCGGAGGTTATCAAATGTGAGCCTCAAGTCGTCTACTAGAGATTCGACATGTCTTGTTTTGACGACCACATCATCTGCATATGCCTCCACTGTTTTGCTGATCTGGCTTGCCAGACATGTCTGAATCATGCGCTGATATGTAGCGCCGGCGTTTTTGAGCCCGAAGGGCATTGTGTTGAAGCAGAATGGGCCTTATGGTGTGATAAATGCCGTTGCGGATTGGTCAGATTCTGCCATCTTGATTTGATGGTAGCCGGAATATGCATCGAGGAAACACAATGAATCGTGTCCTGCGGTAGCGTCGATAATTTGATCGATGTGGGGGAGGGGGAAGGGATCCTTTGGGCAAGCCTTGTTAAGGTCTTTAAAATCAACGCACATGCGCCAGGATTTGTCCTTCTTTGGTACCATCACCAGGTTTGCTAGCCAGTCCGAATGTTTTATATCTCTGATGAATCCGGCCTCCAATAGCTTTGCTAGCTCCTCTCCCATAGCCTGTCTCTTAGGTTCAGAAAAACGCCGAAGAGCCTGTTTGACAGGTTTGAATCCTGTTTGGATATTTAAGCTGTGCTCGGCCAGCCTGCGTGGGATTCCTGGCATGTCTGAAGGGTGCCAGGCGAAAATGTCCCAGTTTTCTCGTAGGAACTCTCACAGTGTGGCGTCTACACCAGGGTTTAACTGTGCCCCGATGGAGGCTGTTTTATTTGGGTCCGTTGGATGGACTTGGAATTTGACTATTTCGTCCGCCGGTTTAAAGGAGGTGGACTTGGATCTTTTGTCGAGTACCACATCTTCCCTATTCACCGTAGAGCGCAGTGCAGTCAGTTCCTCAGCCTCTAGGGCTTCGGATAGTGCCTCGAGGGCCAGTGCGGCTGTCTTATTTTCGGTGCGGAGTGCTATGTCCGGATCACTAGCGAGAGTGATGATCCCATTAGGCCCGGGCATTTTGAGCTTCATGTACCCGTAATGGGGTATTGCTTGGAAGATTGTAAACGCTTCCCGCCCTAGCAGAGCGTGATAACCGCTGCTGAACGGAGCCACATGGAACGTGATCTCTTCGGACCTGTAATTATCCGGCGTGCCAAACACCACATCTAGTGTGATTTTTCCTGTGCAGCGCGCTTCCCGACTGGGGATTATTCCTCTAAAGGTTGTGCTGCTTCACTCAATACGGTTCCAGTCTATTTCCATTTTTTGAAGGGTTTCCTCGTAAATGAGGTTCAATCTGCTGCCGCTGTCCATGAGTACCTTGGTAAGACGAAAGCCGTCCACTATTGGGCTGAGGACCAATTCGGCTGGTGCTCGGGCTGTTCGGAATTTAGGTTCATCACTGGCGTTAAAGGTAATAGCCATGTCACTCCATGGGTTTATTGTTGCTACTTGGTAGACTTCGGCAAGGCTGCGGAGTGTCCTTTTCCGCATATTATTTGATGCAAAAGTCTCGAATACTGTTAATACCGTATGGGTGTCTCTGGGATGGCTTTCTATGGCCTTCGGAATTAGGAGGTTTTCGCCAATTTTGGCCACCTGCCGGAGTATCCAACATGCTCTAAGGCTGTGAGTTGGTGTGGCGTCCTCTATAATGTGAATTTTACAGGGTCCGTTAAGCCATCCTTCCAGTACGGTTCCATGCCCTATAGAGGGTTTTTGCTTTTTGGTATTTGACCTGGGTGTCTGGTTATGCTGCACCCTTTTATTTCGGACTTGGTTTGTATTTAGGGTCGGATTGTCCCAAAATTTTATTTTGGTTTTCCAGGCGCTTTCCATCGCACAATACTTTTGTACAATGGACACCAAGTCAGCGAAGCGTGTGATATCACGGCGACTTATGGCGTTGAGTATTCCCTTATCCGTGCAATTATTGCAGAAGATTAAGATTGTGTCTTCCTCGCGGCAGTCCCTTAGCCTGTTCTTAACCAGGAGGAATCTAGCCCAGTAATGATGTACTGTTTCGTCGGGCTCTTGCCTGATTTTGGATAGATCACTTATGTTGGGGTGGGTGGGTGGAGTTAAATCCGAAGCCTCACCCCGTCTGAGGCTCAAAGGCCGAGGAATTTCTGAACTCCAAAGTTTGGATCCCTGGGTGTTGTCCAATGAATCCAGCCCGTCGCCTGACTCTAAGTTCAGGTCTTGAGTGATATCCTCCCCTCCGCGGGTATCCGGCTTGGAGGGATCGAGAATCTGGACGTGGCGAGTCCTTAAGATAGACGAAGGGTCGCCGCACTGTCCCTCTACCATGGCAACGTGATGGGTGACTTGGGGAGAGTTAATCTCTCTCAGATCGGTTTTAGGCCCAATCTGGTCGTAATCCGTAGCGACTCCCAGGGCGGTGAAGCGATCCAAGAGCTCGTTTATGGAGGAAAGCTCCATTGGATCTAACTGCTCGGCAAGTTCCGAACTGACATGAAGATTGTTTTCGATGGCTCGAGAGTTCATCATCAGCGCAGAAGCTGAACAGGTGGTCATAAGAAAACCACCTAGCCGGAAGGTTTGGCCGACAGCCAAAGCTCCCTTAGCAACGGTGCCGTCTTTAAAGACGGGGCGAGGCATCCTTCCTGATGGCGACGACACAGAGGAACTCTCAATGAAAGCACCAATGTCGGTGTCGAAACCGGCGGATCTCAGGTAGGGGGTCCCGAACTGTGCGTCTAGGCCGGATGGTAACAGGAGGCAAGGGACACAAAGTTTTACCCAGGTTCAGGCCCTCTCGATGGAGGTAAAACCCTACGTCCTGCTTGATTAATATTGATGATATGGGTAGTACAAGAGTAGATCTACCACGAGATCAGAGAGGCTAAACCCTAGAAGCTAGCCTATGGTATGATTGTTGATGTGTATGTTGTCCTACGGACTAAAACCCTCCGGTTTATATAGACACCGGATAGGGTTAGGGTTACATAGAGTCGGTTACAATGGTAGGAGATCTGAATATCCGTATCGCCAAGCTTGCCTTCCACGCCAAGGAAAGTCCCTTCCGGACACGGGACAAAGTCTTCAATCTTGTATCTTCATAGTCCAGGAGTCCGGCTGAAGATATAGTTCGGCTATCCGAACACCCCCTAATCCAGGACTCCCTCAGGTTCCTTCTCCGAATACATCACAGAAGAATTTGAATACGAGGATAGTGTCCGACCCTGCAAAATAAGTTCCACATTCCACCATAGAGAGAATAATGCTTTCGCAGATCTAATCCGCTAGCTTGCCTTGGCAACATGACGTTACGTCATGGCCCGGTGATTATTCGAACCGTTTCTTTTAACCAGCCCCACACGTAACGCGAGGCAGTTTTTCGACACGTCTTGTCAAAGCAGAGATCGTGTCCCCCTATTACGGGATTCTCATCAATACGGGCGTGGGTAACCCAACCGCACCATCAATTGCGGCGCTTGGGGGAGAAGCAAGTTTTACTAGGCAAGTGGGGACGTTTAATTTTGTCCGCCCATATAAAGGGATAAGGATTCACCTTTCTATCCACGCCTTCTTCCTCCTCTGCTCATCCGCTCCTGCATACTCGAGCTCTAGCGCCCAAGCTCTCACTTCCACCTCAACCTTCTCCAACCATGTCCGGAGCGGGAGGCAAGCAGATGGTCTCCTCCGTCACGGAGGGAGACGTCGAGAAACTGAGGAGAGCCGGATACCTGCATGGCGACATCGCGCACCGGCTCCCAGATGAGGGACAGCTCATCCCCACCCCTGAGCCCCATGAGAGGGTGGTATTCCTCACTCATTTCCTCCGCGGACTGGGATTTCCTCTCCATCCCTTCATCCGGGGGCTCATGTTTTATTACGGCCTGGATTTCCATGATCTAGCCCCAAACTTCATCCTCAACATCTCGGCGTTTATCGTCGTGTGCGTGGCCTTCCTCCGCATCAAGCCCCACTTCGGCTTATGGCTAAAGACCTTCAATGTCAAGCCAAAGGTAGTGAGCGGCCGCCAGGCGGAGTGCGGAGGCGCCATGGTGGGCAAGATGCCCAACATCACATGGCTCGAGGGCACCTTCATGGACACCATAAAGGGGTGGCAATCGGGGTGGTTCTATATCACCGAGCCGCGCGACCCTGCATGGGTAGCAGCCCTCGAGTTCTGATCTGGCATCCCATGCAGCTCACCTCCTAGAAAGAGAAGGGCCTGTCCTGGGGTAATTCAAAAGAGCTGACTGGACTCCAGTCATGTATTCAGAACATGGTGGATAAGAAGCTCAAGGTTGTCAACATAGTCCAGGTTATGCTCGTTCGCCGGATACTCCCATGCCAACAACGGGAGTTTACCTTGTGGGAGTTCAATCCGGCGCAGCACCGAACTCGGAACAGGCTCTTCGACACGACTCTTGAAGATGCCTGGAGGGTGCTTTTCAAGGGCGCCGCGGTCCCTCCCCCCATTACTGAGGATCGCAGATTCTGCGCGAAGCGCCACGCCAGTGCGATAAGTTGTTTTACCTATTACAGGATATTTGTTTTATATATATATATATATATATATATATATATATATATATATATATATATATATTGGCTCTATGCGGGATCTAAACTCTAGTAATTTTGACAGGACTGGCAGAAGATGGCCAGACAGATCGACTGTCCGGCTCCCTTGCCCGAAGGCCCTGCAGATGCTCTTCTGATGAAGATGCTGACTTCGGCCCCTTATAAGGTGCCGGAGAAGACCAAGAAGGCCAATGGAGCTCGAAAGAGTTCCCGCCGCCAGGCGTCGTCGGACTCACCGTCCGATGACTCTGCCGTGCACTCTTCTCCGAAGACGAGGAAGAGGAACAGCAGGCTCCCCCACCGACTGGGGGAGACAAGAAAAGGAAGGCCGCCCCAACTGGGGAGGCCGAAGGGTCCAAGAAGGGAAGGACGCTCCTTCCGGACAGCTCCACCGCCGTCGATGAAAGTGAAGACGAGTGGTTGCCCAGGGGCAAGCCCCAGGGGAGATCGTAAGTATTCGGATACCAAAGTAACCCATAGGATTCCTTTGTCGCATTGCTTTCCCTAACGCCGAACTCAATTGTGCAGGCCGCCCCGAGGCAATATCGAGGTATCCTCGGACGGCTCCCTGGGCGCGTCGGACATGGATAGCGATCCAGTCCCGACGGCCACCTCCCCTCATCCGGCTGACGACACCGAGGTGCTGTCTCAAGAGGCACCAGATCGGGGCGACAGCCCTGGAGGCGCCTCAAGGCGACCTTCCGGACTCCGGGAGCCGAGGGGACGGGGTCCCCGGAAGCTCCGAGTTCGGCGCTCAGCTGAACACCGCGCCGGACCCTCCAACGGATTCGAGCTCGGGCAGGCGGTCCCCTTCTAAGGAGGGTGAGACACCAGTGCCGGTGACCTCTGTCCACCCAGAGGCGCCGGACACTATGTTGGAAGCACTTCACAGCGCTTCCATCGAGGAGGAGCACCGCACTATCATGAGTGCGGTGATCCAGAAGGTTCAGTCCGCGAAGAGCGGATTGACTGAAGCCTGTACTAGCCTTCTAACAGGCTTCGAGGTAAGTATTTTAAAATGTAGTAGAAGTGTTACCGCATAGACAGTAGCCCCTGATGCTGTGTTCGGTGTTCACAAAGAAAAGCCGAACAGAGGATCAAATAATATCGCAGGAGTCTAATATAAGTATGTCAATATGCATATGCAGGATTCACTGCTGGCATCCGCTGCACTAACTACGGATGTCGCCGTGCTGAAGGAGGCCCTTGAGGGGTCCCAGAAAGAGCTCGGCCTTCCTAAGAGGCAGCTCGAGGAGAACAAGGGCAAGTAATACCCCGTCTGTAGATGAGAAAAAAGGACGCGATTGCTAAATGACAGGATCATTGTATGTTTGCCAGGGGCCACGACCGAGGTGGCGACCCTGAAGCAAGCGTTGTCCCAGGCCGAAGAAAAGATGGCCCAGGAGCGCACCAAGCGAGAGAGGCACGAGGCTCCAGTGGGCGAGGTGCAACAAGAGATCCAAGATCTCATGACGAAGCACGAGGCGTTGGAGCTTGACTTGAAGATGAGAGAGTTTGAGCTTGCCGCGGCCCGTGAGAGCGTGAAGAGTGCCAAGGACGAGGCCCAAAAGGCCCTTTAGGAGATCGACGCGATGAAGAAGATAGCGGCGGGTAAGGCTTTCTATATGCAAAGCAAGCATGCAAGGGTGAATTACCGATTACTTACCTGAATCCGGAGCTCTTCAGGAGCATTCGTAGATTTGCCCCGCAGTGTGCCCGATGCCGCACTATTCTACCAGGCCGAGGACGGAAGCTCGACGGAGAAGCTATTCTGGTCTCAGTATGCTGAGGCCGAACATCCGGTGCCAATGAGTGACCAGCTGAAGCAGATGGCCGAGCTACACAAGGCGGCCGATCAGGCCATGAAGGGCTTCATAGTCCGGTTGTGGCCTAGCGACGCCCTTCCGAACAGCTTATTCGGCCTGGTGAGGCGGCTTGTGGATGCCTGCCCATGGCTGGAGGTCATCAAGCGAACCGTCTGCATTGAAGGTGCACGCCGGGCCTTCGCTCATGTGAAAACGCAGTGGGTCAAGATAGACGCCGTGAAGCTTATCAAGGAGGGGTCGCCGGAGGGCAAGGAGCACCGCCACCCTGCAATGTACTACGAGGGTGTTCTGTCGGGCGCCCGTCTTATCACGGATGAGTGTTCACAAATGTAATATTTGAATGAGACTTGCTCGTTTTTTATCCTGTGTAATGAAAACTTGTTTCATATGCGGTATGCAATGCTTGTGTGAATTTAAAATATTACCTTCTGTTTGGCTGTTTATCCAATCTGAGAGATGGCTATTCCTCGGCTTCTGCCCCCATGCCATGAGTGCCAGGGTGTTCGGGATAAACCTGAGCACTCTTGTTCCCATGTTTGGGTCCTTCGAGGGAGGTGGTCAGCACAACGAACAAGGCAACTGGACTAATAATGCTTTATCACTCTCACTTAGCCATAGAATTCTATAATTTTAAATTTTAGCGAAGCCCCTGGTATTCGGAAGGCCGAATTCGGGGCGCGATACACGCGTGTAAGCCGGACGGAGCTGGCCCCTCGCCCTAAGCGGCATAAGTCTTTAGGGACTCGAAAAACCTCGCCGAACAGCGACCAGTCTCTCGCCTTATCATGACAGTCAGTTTTAGCTTTCTCTACTGGGGTGCTCGGCCCGGCAGAACCGGGGCACAACCGCAGTAGTTCTCCTAGCGCTACCTTAGCCGATAGAGCCAAACGTAAGGTACCAAAACATAGGAGCCGGGCAAACCCAACATTTGACCAAAGACATGATTCGGAGTTGATGCATATAATGCTATAAGTTCGGGGTGCCGCACTTGTGAAAGTGTTCGGACTTTTTACACCATATTGTGGGTACGTAAGCCCCTGGTGCATTGGCCGTACCAGAGTGTACGGTTGCTAGGCGTCATTAATGAACACATATATATGTATACATATAACAAAAGTGCGATAATAATCATAATGTCATGCATTGTATATTAAAAAATTGCATTAAAGCAGAGTGATATAGATAGTGTAATGAGCAAAAGAGTAGGACTATGTCCCTTCCAAGGGCGAGCTGAGGAATTATGAGAAATCTGTAATCCACCTGGGAATTCCGTAGTCGGCGGCCTCCTTGGTTGTTGTATCATGTGTTCGGCAATAGAGCTACCGGACAGTGTTTCCAGAGATTGAAGTCTTGAAAGAAAAAGAAAAATAACCAAACGGGAAGCCCCTGGTGCGATTTAAGCCGCG
Organism: Triticum dicoccoides; assembly: GCF_002162155.2. Taxonomy (NCBI): domain Eukaryota; kingdom Viridiplantae; phylum Streptophyta; class Magnoliopsida; order Poales; family Poaceae; genus Triticum; species Triticum dicoccoides. The sequence goes on from NC_041388.1 coordinate 386,843,426, forward strand.
TCTTGGGGCGTGCCACAGTTGTGCCCCCCTCCCCACCTGTGCCCATGGTATTTTTAATGCGTAATTATGTACGCGTGGCACGAGTTTCGCCGTTTGGTTGGGACTGGGGTGGGGGACGCATTGCTACGCGAGCTCAGATCGTGCTAGGCGGTCTGTTTGCCGATTGCTCCGAGCGTGCTTGAGGGTGTCCGGGTCTTGAAATGCCGGACTGGTGGATTGCCTTGAGAGGCTGTTTTGCGCTTCTGCTGCGAGGGCCGCAGTGTGCTCCTTTGTTCAGAGAGAGTGCTCTGTGTTTCCATTGACTGTAAAACCCCGCGAGGTCCTGGCATCTTGAGCTTGAGGTATGCATAATACGGTACCGCATTGAATCTCGCAAATGCGGTTCGCCCGAGCAGTGCATGATAACCACTGCGGAACGGGACTATATCGAAGATTAACTCCTCGCTTCGGAAGTTATCCGGGGATCCGAAGACCACTTCCAGTGTAATTGAGCCTGTGCAATGGTCCTCTACACCTGGAATGACGCTTTTGAAGGTCGTTTTTGTGGGTTTGATCCTTGAGGGGTCTATACCCATTTTGCACACTGTGTCCTGATAAAGTAGATTCAGGCTGCTGCCGCCATCCATAAGGACTCGAGTGAGGTGAAATCCGTCGATGATTGGGTCTAGGACTAGTGCGGCGAATCCGCCGTGACGGATACTAGTGGGGTGGTCCCTGCGATCGAAGGTGATCGGACAGGAGGACCAAGGGTTGAACTTTGGGGCGACTGGCTCCAACACATATATATCCCTGAGCACACGCTTCCGCTCCCTCTTGGGGATGTGGGTTGCGTATATCATGTTCACCGTCCGCACTTGCGGGGGAAACCTTTTCTGTCCTCTAGTGTGCGGCTGCCGGGGTTCTTCCTCGTCATTGCTATGCGGCCCCTTGTCCTTGTTTTCGGCGATTAACTTGCCGGCCTGCTTGAACACCCAACAATCCCTATTGGTGTGATTGGCTGGCTTGTCTGGGGTGCCGTGTATTTGGCACGAGCGATCGAGTATACGGTCCAAGCTGGACGGACCTTGCGTACTTTGTTTGAATGGATTTTTCCGCTGACCGGGTTTAGAGCCTTTGAATCCGGCGTTGACTGACGTATCCTCAGTACTTTCGCCGTTAATGCGGCGCTTATGCTTGTTGCGATGTGGCCTGCTGTTGCCGTCCTTGGTATCTGAGGTACCATGGTTCTTTGATATGTTGTTACTGTGAGCCATCCAACTGTCTTCCCCCGCACAAAAGCGGGTCATGAGCATCGTGAGGGCTGCCATAGATTTCGGCTTTTCCTGACCAAGGTGCCGGGCTAGCCACTCATCTCGGATGTTGTGCTTGAAAGCTGCTAAGGCCTCCGCATCCGAACAGTCGACGATTTGGTTTTTCTTTGTAAGGAACTGAGTCCAGAATTGCCTGGCCGACTCTTCTGGCTGCTGAATTATGTGGCTAAAGTCATCAGCGTCTGGTGGTCGCACATAAGTGCCCTGAAAGTTGTCGAGGAGTGCGGCTTCCAGATCTTCCCAACAGCTAATGGAGTCCGCTGGCAAGCTACTAAGCCAATGCCGTGCTGGTCCTTTGAGTTTTAGTGGGAGGTACTTGACGGCATGTAAGTCATCACCGCGGGCCATGTGGATGTGGAGGAGGAAGTCCTCAATCCATACCGTGGGATCTGTTGTGCCGTCGTATGATCCAATGTTTACAGGTTTGAAACCTTCTGGGAATTGATGTTCCATTACTTCGTCTGTGAAGCATAAGGGGTGTGCGGCGCCTCTGTATTGGGCTATATCGCGACGCAGCTCGTATGGGTCCTGCCCACTGTGTTCGGCCCGGACGGATTTGCTTTTGCTGTATCCGGCGTGACGTTTACCGTCTCATAGTGTGGTGGGCCCTCGTGATCCGTAGATCGATCTTGAGTGCTTTGCTTTGTCCTCCAATATGTCTGGCAGGTCTGGTGTATCTCCCCATGCCTTTTTAATTGGATGGCGTTGGGGTGGAGGCTGAGCTTTCGGCAGGAATGCCTCTCTATCGCGGCCACAAGGTGGCCGGTCAGCCGTATCATACGCTTCTTCCTCCAGTCGGGGCAGTAACCTGCGCCTTGGGTAACTCTTGGAGGGACGCTCGAGTTTATATTCCTCGGCTACGAGGACTTCAGTCCATTTGTCAGCGAGCAGATCTTGATCAGGTTGAAGCTGCTGCTGCTTTTTCTTCAGGCTATTTGCCGTGGCCATAAGCCTGCGCTTGAAGCGCTCTAGTTCGACGGGATCCTCTAGTACGGCGAATTCATCGTCGTCGAGGCTTGCCTCGTCTTCGGAGGGGGCATGTAATTGTCATCCTCCTCCTCTCCGCCAGCCGCTTTCTCCGGAGAGCTGGCACCTTCATCCTCCTGGTATAACTCTTGCTGGAGGGGGTTTTCGTTGTTTTTGGCGCTATCCGGAGTGTTATTATCTCCTGCGCTAGTATCACCACTTTTGCTTTGGCGGGACTTAGAGCGGCGCCGCTGTCGTCGGCGCTTGGGTTGCTTCTTGGAGGGGTCATCCTCCGCTATCTCGTCGTCATCGCCTTCATTGGGTGTATCCACCATGTATATGTCATATGACGAGGTGGCTTTCCAGTGCCCTATAGGTGTTGGTTCATGTTCATCTCCTACATCGTCGTCCATACCGTCGATGTCTTCAGAGTCGAAGTCGATCATGTCGGTTAAATCATCGACAGTGGCTACAAAGTGGGTGGTGGGTGGACGTCGAATTTCTTCGTTGTCCGCATCCCAGTCTTGTTGGCCATAATCCGGCCAGGGCTCTCTTGACAAAGAGAGAGACTTTAGTGAATTCAGAATATCGCTGAAGGGCGAGTGCTGAAAGATATCCGTGGCGGTGAATTCCATGATCGGTGCCCACTCGGATTCGATTGGCAGGGGCACGGATGGTTCGGGGTCCGGAAGAGAGTCCGGCACCTTGGAGTCACGGGCTGCGCATAGGATTATGCTGGTGTTTGGCTCAATCGTCATCGAGACTGCAGCCCCTGAGGCGGTGTCTAGCCACCCGTCCTTGATTGGCGCAGTTGGCTCCGAGCTAAGGGTCGGAGCTGGTGTGGGCACGGCCTCTGGAGTAAGATCCGGTGGCAGAGCTAGGTCACACCCATCGAGACAGTGCGACGCGCCCGGCTGTGGCTCGAATCCGTCGAAGATCAAGTCTCCGTGGATGTCGGACGTGTAGTTCAAACTTCCAAATCTGACCTGATGGCCAGGGGCGTAGCTTTCAATCTGCTCCAGATGGCCAAGAGAATTAGCCCGCAGTGTAAAGCCGCCAAATACGAAGATCTGTCCGGGGAGAAAAGTCTCACCCTGGACCGCATCGCTGCCGATGATAGCAGGAGCCATCAAGCCTAACGGCGACGACACAGAGTGTCGGATTTTGAGTTCCGGCAGACCCTTGAGGTTCGAACACTGGGGTGCGCACGGAGATTTCGCCTCCTACCTACCTGCACTCCTCCGCCTTGCTAGGATCTGAACTAAGGAAAGAACAACACAAGAGACGCAGGGTTTATACTGGTTCGGGCCACCATTGTGGTGTAATACCCTACTCCAGTGTGTGGTGTGGTGGATTGCCTCTTGGGCTGATGATGATGAACAATACAAGGAAGAATAGCCTCGCGAGGGTGTGTTCTCGGCTGGGGCGATGAACTGCTGGGAGGAGCTTAGTCACCTTTCTCTTTCTCTACCTGATCGTCTCTATCCTTCGATCCCTCTCAGCCCAGCTCCCCTTGCTCTGTGGGTGGCTGGCCCTTTTTATAGAGGCCCTGGTCCTCTTCCCAAATATCGAGCGGGAAGGGAGCCAAGAATGGCGGGCTAATTTGAAGGGGGACAGCTAGTATCAGCTATCTTGACAAAAGTAGTCTTCGCCTGCGCAAAGCTCTGGTGATGACACCGTCTTGGGCTCCACGGTGACCTCCGTCTCATAGTCCTCCTGGTCTTGGTCTCGTTGCACCGAAACGGCAACCTTTGCCTGATGCCTCGGTACTCCGCGGCTGCGCTTGCCCCCTTTGCACCAAAGAGGAAGGGAGGACACTGCACGGGCTGGCACCCGCCTGGCGCCCCCGGCCGTCATGGCTTGCGTCACGGGCACCTCATGAGGTACCCCGCCTTGATCTCTCCGCCTCCTCGTGAGCCAGCCTGACGAAGCCGCGCTTGAGGAAGCTCCGTGTCGTCCACCCCGCGAGGCTTGGCCCCTCGCGAGGGTCTTGGGTTTGTGTTGGTGAAGATGGGCCGCGCTGGGCCCCCCTTTGAGCCACGCCGCAGGCCGCAGGCAGGCAAGTCTGGGGACCCCCATTCCCAGAACACCGACAGTAGCCCCCGGGCTCAAGGCGCGCCTGGACTTGGCCGTGCTGGGAGGCGGAAGGGCAAGAGCGAAGCGCCGCGGGCCCTAATAGCCTGCGGCCTTGGGCGCCGCGTGGCGGTTGATTGGACGTGGGCGGTACTGTTCCCCCACGCCCTCCTTATTTTGCGCCATGCTAGGCGGACCCGTAGTCGTACACAGCCGTTCCCCTGTTTGGTTGCTCGAGCGCCCTCTGTCCTTCCTCCGCTCGAACTCTGGTTTCTGTTTTCAACTCAATCTTGAACCTCCCCCCCCTTCCCAACGCCATGGCTCCGACGAAGCAGGGAAGAGGGGAGAAACCCGTGTCTCCGCCTTGCCTGCCGCCGTTGGCGGCCCCCGCCGAGGGCTTGGGCAAGGTCAGCTTGGTTCTGGCCACCATCTTCAATGAATGCGGGAGGACGATGGACTGGCCCGCATCCCACTTCTCCATCGGCAGGATAGCCACCAAGGTCCCGTATTTTTCCAACGCCCTGTGGGGGGGCCTGGTTCCTCCCTTTTCTGATTTCTTCAATGTCGTGCTCTCCCATTATCAGATCCACATGATGCACCTGGGTCCTGAATCCATCAGTCTCCTTTCAGTCTTCACCTTTGTTTGCGAGGCTATGATGGGCATCCTTCCTTCGGTTGCCTTGCTGCGCCACTTCTTCTCGCTGCGCCTTCTTGGCCCTACCCAATGCTGGGCGTGTGTGAGCTTTGTTGCCGCGCCTGAGACGGCGGCCTCTGGGATTGACTTCAAGCTTCGTCCGCCTGCAGCTGAGTTCTGTGAGCGGTGGCTGCATGTGGATGCTAGGGTGCCTAGCCCCCTGCTGTTGGAGCCAACTTCGCCTGTTGTCCCCAATTCGGGCTGGGGCCAGGAGACGCTTGAGAGCCCCCGGCTCGTCTTCGTCTGGCACCGCTTCACGTTCTTGAGGTCGCTTGGCGCGACGGCGCCCAAGGTGGTGAAGGAGTTCCTGCTACGCCGCATTGCTCCTCTCCAGCGCCACTCCCGCCGGATGTGGGCCTTCAGCGGGCGCGATGATCGTATGAGGCTCCAGGAAGAGGACCTGACGCCTGAAGTGCTGAGGACGGTGCTCTTGACCCTGACGGGGGACCCCAACCCTGGCAGTATCCAGCAGGGAGGGGCCTTGATGTACCTCTGCCAGAGCGGGGGCGATTTTGTGAGGCAGATGCCTATCTTCGATGAGTGGGGGCCGCGCCCCGCGGGCCTTCAGGGGCCTCGTGAGAACCCAGTGGTGGTGACTGCCCTTCCAGTCGGCCCAGGCGACTCTTCCTCAAGTGGCGGAGCAGGGAGGCACGAGGCACCAGAGGCCGAGGGGGCTCCTGGCGGGGTGACAACGCCGGGCGAGGCTCGTGAGGAAGCAGTTATCGGGGCCCGTGCCGCCGAGGCTGAGGGTGACAAGCAGCTGCCCTCTGCTCCTTTGACCGAGGCAACCGAGGCTCTGGCAGCTTCTATTGGCAAGGCGATTGGCGGCGCACGCCAGGCAGGCGCCCCTGACGCAAATCGCCTTGACGCTCCATCTTCGTCGCAGGTTGATCCCTGCGCCCGACTCTTAGGCCGCTTCCGCGTGGACTTTCAGGCCCTCCGGAAGAGAAGGGAGGCCCTGGCGACGATTACCCTTGTCGCCTGCTGAAGCGTAGGAAGTACTTCGCCACTGATGAGTAAGCTTCTCCTTTCCCAGCTCCTGATCCTTCTGTTGCTCTTACTGACTCTTGCTCCGCAGGCCCCTTCCAGCCAAGCTTGCGGAGACGGCTGAGGAGCCGTCCCTCTTGGCTTCGCCCCTCCACCGTCCTCAAGCGCTCCAAGCAGTGGAGCCCTTGTGGTGAGGGCGACTGACGAGGCGAACCGTCCCGAGGCATATCGTGGCCCCACACACCTCGCGATCCTTCGCGGGCCTTCTCGTGGCATAGCCAGCCTGCCGTGGGCTTCTCGCCTGGTCGTGGACTGCGATTGGCTGAGGCGCTTCCTGCGCTCTTCACCTAGGGACGGGCTGGCCCCCGGCCGGGCTTCTAACGCGGCGTGCCCGGTCGTCACGAGGGTGCCAGCCCCCAGCCCGGAGGGGGAGTGCTGGCTCGCGGCCCCCGGCGCTTGCTTGGGGCAGATGATGGTGTGGAGGACGTGCTCGAGCATGCTCGGGAGCGTCACGCCGCCAAGGATTCCTTTGAAGGGCGGCTGATGCGGTAAGCCTGCTTGGAGAGGAGCTTGCCGATGAAGACGCGCGCCTTGAGCCCGAGGGCCTGCGCCTGGCTGCAGAGAGGCGCGAGCTGGAGGGCGCCATCGCCCTTGCGCGCCGTCAGCGCGATCTTGACGACGCAGAGGCCAAGGCGTCGCTGGTGGCCTCTCGGGAGGCCCGATCTTGGGCCACTGAGGAGGCTCGGGAAGCTGACTGGCGGCGAACGGTGGCGGAGGAGCGGGCTCGGGAGCTCCTGGCCTGGTGCCACTCACTGGAGGAATAGGTGGAGCTGTGCGAGGCAGCTCTCGCATCGATGAAGGTGGCCTCCCGCGACTCAGCAGAGCTCCAGAAGCGTGAGGAGGCGCTGACGCTGGAAGCCGCCGAACGCACCTGTGAGTACGAGCGTCTGGAGACGAGGGAGTGCTTGGTGACGCAGGCGGAGGATGATGTTACTGCACGGGAAGCCCACATCCTGGAGGAGGTCGGACATCGAGTGGCAATGGTGCATTTGAACCTCGAGCACGAGTTCGACGAGAAGCTGGGGTTGATCTGGGCCGAAGCTGAAGGCAGGACTGCTGCCTTGAGGGCCAAGCTGGAGGAGGCGACGCGGAGGGCCGACGCTTTTCGGGCCGCTCTTGAGGTGGCGCAAGGTGAGTTAACCGCTTCCCAGGCCGAGGTGCTCCTTCTCCGCCAGCGGGTGGAGGAGGCTGATGTCGTCGCGCGCCAGAACGCGGACGAGATCCGTCAGCGGCGGATCCTGGAGCATGAGCACGGCCCCATGCTTGCCACGCTCCGGGAGAGAGCCAACGTAGCCTTGGGCAACATCTGCGAGGCGGCTGTTGGCGAGCCGCACGCAGTTAACTATGCTGGCAATCTTCAGTTCTTCATTGACGTGGTGACGCAGCTGGAGGCGCGGTCGGTCAGGGCTGACAGGTTGGTGGAGGAGAGGAGCCGCGGCCTGCTTGGGCGCGCCTTTCCTCGTGTCTTCAGCCACCTCCAGAACATGGATCCCCACTTTGATTTTGACGCTGCCATCGCCCCAGTCCCCCAGGCCGTCCGAGGCGACCTGGCGCACTGGGTGGAGGACAATGTGGACGCTCTTATCAGGGCCTTCGCTTCAGAGAACGACGACGCGATCGTGGCGGCCGACGAGGGCGGTTTGGTGAACGGCCCTGACGCCGCTGGCAGCGACCGGACAGCGATGGCGAGTTCAGCGACGCCAGCAATGTCTCGGGTGGTGCTCTTGAGAACGCATTGGGGGATTCATCCGACTGATTGTGCATCGCTCCTACTTCCTTACCCTACATGAATAGAACTCAGGTTTTGGCCTGATTGTAGTGAGAGCATTTTGGAGGGGGAGCCCCTTATGTAAAACTTGTGTTCATCGTATTAGTAGACGCTACATTGCCCATGCTCCCGCGCCAAGTGGTTGGCCCAAGCGACGCGCCGGTCGGCTAGTTTACCTTTGTCCCGTGCTGGCCCTGAGGCAGCCCGCGGGGGGTTGTGGTGTTTCGAGTGTTCCCTGATTGGGTTCGTAGGATCTGCAGTAAAACATCCTCCTGAGAGGTCACGTCGGCGGTAGTCTGGGCTGCGCGCAAGCTAGGCCTGACCCGGCTCGTGTGGGGCTCGCGAGGGGAGGCAGCTGAGGCGATGTGGTAACCAAAACGTGAGAAATTGCTCGAACGAGACTAAGCACCCCTCCCCGAACACACGCAAATCTCAAATTCGAATCCAACTTGAATCCAGCGGGGGAAAGCGGCAACCAAAGGGAAAAGCGATGAAAGCAAACAAAAGGCCGCGTCCGGCACCTAGTCTAGTCTTGGACGTCTTCTCACCAGCGCGGCGCTAAGTGCTGCCACTGGGCTTGGGAGGAAGCCCAGGGCCTGAGGCCGGCACCCCTGAGACTCCGGGGCATGTACATCCCCGCTCATTATTACGTGAGAGTGTCACGGGGCGGCGAGCTTCACAGGCACTGGGCCTTTTTCGCAGGTACTGGCCTTGCTTCATATCGCCAGATGAGGGCCCCTCCTTGCACCACACTCTAGTGCCATCAACGACGACCGGAAACCAGGACGCCGCCGATGGGGTAGAGCGGTCGCCAGCGGTTCCCCCGACGACCACGGGTCCTCCGCCGGGGCAGGCCCTGAGGCACCTCCCCAGCGGAGGGCCTACCTCCTGAGAGCACCTTGCTCCAAATGCCGCGGTGGTGATGTCGGATCCCGGCCCCTCTCCTGCATCCCCCTGCGCCCTCCTCCCGAGGGGCAGGAGACTGTGGGAGCGGGGCAGCTGCTCACTGTGGCGACCTGCACCTCCTGCGATCCATGGTTAGCGTATGCCTGCTCCTGAAAAATTAGCGGTACTCGATAATCGTTGGCACCATCATGGCCAGTGGGACCATCCCGGGGCTCCCGAAAAGGCTCAGCTTCTGGCGCCTCGTCCCCCCAGCTTGGGCTGAGGAGCGACCCTTGTTCGCTCTCGTGTGGGTGTCCTCGGTCCATCATGAGGGGCACGTATTCCTCCGGCACCGTCATCCCGAATTCCACGCCGTAATGCCCCGCATGCCACGCGGTCCTGCCTGACGCGGCCACCGTGGCGTGGCAGCGCGGCTGTCCACTGGGGTCGCGCGTCGCGTCGCGTCGAGTCCTTCTTCTTCGCGGACCGGGAGCGGGGGCAGCGCTGCCGCCGGTCCGGCGCTGACAGCTTCGCTAGCGTTGGAGTAGCCTTGGAGCCCGCGGGCGCGCACAGAGCCCCCGTGCGGGCCGCCCTGGGCCTGAGATGGGAGCTGGGTGGAGAAGGGGTGAGCCCCCGAGGCGGCGAAGCCCAGGAGCTCTGCCACTCGCTCCAGCAGCACGTCGTGGCCGCCCTCCAGCAGCCTGCACTGCAGCAGCTCTCGGGCCACTGTGAGCGCGGCCCTCGAGTTCGCCTGCTCCCTGCGGGTGTACGGTGTCGTGGTCGCGGCGTGATTGGAGGCCCTTGTTGCCGACCGCGCCTGCCGCGGTGTGAGAGCTGTCGGAGCCTGTCCGCATCGCCCGCGGCCCGCGGCGCCCTGCGAACCGCGAGCTGCCTGGGGCACGGGGTCGCCCGAGGCAAGCGGCTCTGCGCGGGCGGGCCACGCCGCCCCCGGATCTGGGTTGCCCGCCTGGTCGCCGGACATGGTGATGACGACGCGACGGGGCGCGAAGCGGTAGAAGGTGGATTCCGACGCACCCCTACCTGGCGCGCCAAATGTCGGATTTCGGGTTCCGGCAGACCCTTGAGGTTCGAACACTGGGGTGCGCGCGGAGATTTCACCTCCTACCTACCTGCACTCCTCCGCCTTGCTAGGATCTGAACTAAGGAAAGAACAACACAAGAGACGCAAGGTTTATACTGGTTCGGGCCACCATTGTGGTGTAATACCCTACTCTAGTGTGTGCTGTGGTGGATTGCCTCTTCGGCTGATGATGATGAACAATACAAGGAAGAACAGCCTCGCGAGGGTGTGTTCTCGGCGGGGGCGATGAACTGCTGGGAGTAGCTCAGTCACCTTTCTCTTTCTCTACCTGATCCTCTCTATCCTTCGATCCCTCTCAGCCCAGCTCCCCTTGCTCTGTGGGTGGCTGGTCCTATTTATAGAGGCCCTGGTCCTCTTCCCAAATATTGAGCGCGAAGGGAGCCAACAATGGCGGGCTAATTTGAAGGGGGACAGCTAGTATCAGCTATCCTGACAAAAGTAGTCTTCGCTTGCGCAAAGCTCTGGTGATGATGCCGTCTTGGGCTCCACGGTGACCTCCGTCTCATAGTCCTCCTGGTCTTGGTCTTGTTGCACCGAAACGGCAACCTTTGCCTGATGCCTCGGTACTCCGCGGCTGCGCTTGCCCCCTTTGCACCAAAGAGGAAGGGAGGACACTGCGCGGGCTGGCACACGCCTGGCGCCCCCGGTCGTCATGGCTTGCGTCACGGGCACCTCGTGAGGTACCCCGCCTTGATCTCTCTGCCTCCTCGTGAGCCAGCCTGACGAGGCCGCGCCTGAGGAAGCTCCGCGTCGTCCGCCCCGCGAGGCTTGGCCCCTCGCGAGGGTCTTGGGTTTGTGTTGGTGAAGATGGGCCACGCTGGGCCCCCCTTTGAGCCACGCCGCAGGCCGCAGGCAGGCAAGTCTGGGGACCCCCGTTCCCAGAACGCCGACACAGAGGAACTCTCAATGAAAGCACCAATGTCGGTGTCAAAACTGGCGGATCTCGGGTAGGGGGTCCCGAATTGTGCATCTAGGCCAGATGGTAACAAGAGGCAAGGGACACGAAGTTTTACCCAGGTTCGGGCCCTCTTGATGGAGGTAAAACCCTATGTCCTGCTCGATTGATATTGATGATATGGGTGTTACAAGAGTAGATCTACCACGAGATCAGAGAGGCTAAACCCTAGAAGCTAGCCTACGGTATGATTGTATGTTGTGATTGTTGTCCTATGGACTAAAACTCTTCGGTTGATATAGATACCGGAGAGGGTTAGGGTTACACATGGTCGGTTACAAAGGAGGAGATATCCATATACGTATTGCCTAGCTTGCCTTCCACGCCAAGTAGAGTCCCATCCGGACACGAGACGAAGTCTTCAATCTTGTATCTTCATAGTCTAACAGTCCGGCCAATGGAGATAGTCCGGTTGTCCGGAGACCCCATAGTACAGGACTCCCTCAATCTTCATAGAATATGTAGGAACTAATATGAGCATCCAGGTTCCGCTATTGGTTATTGACCGGAGACATGTCTCGGTCATGTCTACATAGTTCTAGAACCCGTAGGGTCTGCATGCTTAAAGTTTTGTGACGATCGGTTTTATGAGTTTATATGTTTTGATGTACCGAAGGTAGTTCAGACTCCCCGATATGATCATGGACATGACGAGGCGTCTCGAAATGGTCGAGACATAAAGATTGATATATTGGAAGCCTACATTTGGACATCAGAAGAGTTCCGGGTAAAATCGGGATTTTTACCGGAGTACCGTAGGGGTTACCGGAACACCTGGGGGCTAATGGGCCTTGTTGGGCCATAAGGGAAAGAGAGAGGGCCGGACTAGGGCAGGCAGCGCACCCCCTCCCCACTGTCCGAATTGAACTATGAGAGCGGGGCGCCCCCTTTCCTTCTCTTTCTCTCCCTTCCTTTCCACCTCCTAGTAGGAGTAGGAAAGGGAGGAGTCCTACTCCTACTAGGAGGAGGTTTCCTCCTCCTGGCGCGCCAACAAGGGCCGGCCGGCCTCCCCCTTGCTCCTTTATATACAGGGGAAGGGGGCACCTCTAGACACAAGTTGATCACAAAGACCTCTCCCAGCCGTGTGCGATGCCCCCCTCCACCATAATCCACCTCGGTCATACTGTAGCGGTGTTTAGGAGAAGCCCTACTGTCGGTGTCAAAACCGGCGGATCTCGGGTAGGGGGTCCCGAACTGTGCGTCTAAGGCGGATGGTAACAGGAGGCAGGGGACACAATGTTTTACCCGGGTTCGGGCCCTCTTGATGGAGGTAAAACCCTATGTCCTGCTTGATTAATATTGATTATATGGGTAGTACGAGAGTAGATCTACCACGAGATCAGAGAGGCTAAACCCTAGAAGCTAGCCTATGGTATGATTGTATGTTGTAGTTGTTGTTGTCCTACGGACTAAAACCCTCTGATTTATATAGACACCGGAGAGGGTTAGGGTTACACAAGGTCGGTTACAAAGGAGGAGATATCCATATCCGTATTGCCTAGCTTTCCTTCCATGCTAAGTAGAGTCCCATCCGGACACGAGACGAAGTCTTCAATCTTGTATCTTCATAGTCCAACAGTCCGACCAAAGGATATAGCCCAGCTGTCCGGAGACCCCCTAATCCAGGACTCCCTCAGTAGCCCCTGAACCAGGCTTTCAATGACGATGAGTCCGGCGCGTGGTATTGTCTTTGGTATTGCAAGGTGGGTTCCTCCTCCGAATATAACATGGAAGAATTTGAATATAAGGATAGTGTCCGACCCTGCAAAATAAGTTCCACATACCACCATAGAGAGAATAATATTTCCACAAATCCAATTTGCTGACTTGTTTTGGCAACACGACATTATGTCATGGCCCGGTGATTATTCGAATCGTTTCCTTTAACTAGCCCCGCACATAACGCGAGGCAGTTTTTTGACATGTCTTGTCAAAGCAGAGATCGTGTCCCCTTATCATGGGATTCTCATCAATATGGGCGTGGGTAACCCAACCACGCCATCGATTATGGCGCTTGGGGGATAAGCGAGTTTTACCAGGCTAGTGGGGACACTTAGTTTCGTCCGCCCATATAAAGGGATAAGGATTCACCTTTTCATCCACGCCTTCTTCCTCCTTTGCTCATCCGTTTTCGCACACTCGAGCTCCAGCGCCCAAGTCCGCACTTCCCACCTCAACCTTCTCCAACCATGTCCGGAGCGGGAGGCAGGTGGATGGTCTCCTCCGTCATGGAGGGAGACATCAAGAAGCTGAGGAGAGCCGGATACCTGCCCGACGACATCGCGCACCGGCTCCCAGATGAGGGGCAGCTCATCCCCACCCCCGGGCCCCATGAGAGGGTAGTGTTCCTTACCCATTTCCTCCGTGGACTGGGATTCCCTCTCCACCCATTCGTCCGAGGGCTCATGTTCTACTACGGCCTGGATTTCCACGATCTGGCCCCGAACTTCATCCTCAACATCTCGACGTTTATTGTCGTGTGCGAGGCCTTTCTCCGCATCAAGCCCCACTTCGGCTTATGGCTAAAGACCTTTAATGTCAAGCCGAAGGTAGTGGGCGGCCGCCAGGCGGAGTGCAGAGGCGCCATGGTGGGCAAGATGCCCAATGTTACATGGTTCGGGGGCTCCTTTGTGGAAACCATAAAGGGGTGGCAATCGGGGTGGTTCTACATCACCGAGCCACGTGACCCTGCATGGGCAGCGACCCCGAGTTTCGATCTGGCATCCCCACGCGGCTCACCTCCTGGAAAGAGAAGGGCCTGTCCTGGGGTAGTTCGGGAGAGCTGACCGGACTCCAAACATGTATTCAGAACATGGTCAACAAGAAGCTCAAACTCGTCAACGTAGTCCAGGTCATGCGCCACCGCCGGATCCTCCCGTGCCAACAACAGGACTTCAACTTGTGGGAGTTCGACCCGGCGCAGCACCGAAGTCTGAACAGGCTCTTCGACACAACTCATGAAGATGCCTGGAGGGTGCTGTTCAAAAGCGCCGAGGTCCCCCCTCCCATTACTAAGGATGGCGGATTTAACGCGAAGCGCCAAGCCAATGCGGTAAGCTGCTTTACCTTTCACAGGATACTTATTTTTTATAGATTGACTCCATGCGGGATCTAAACTCCCGTACCTTTGACAGGACTGGCAGGAGACGGCCGGACAGATCGACTGTCCGGCTCCTTTGCCCGAAGGCCCAGCAGACGCTCTTCTGGTGAAGATGCTGACTCCGGCTCCTTATACGGTGCCGGAGAAGACCAAGAAGGCCAAGGGAACCCGAAAGAGTTCCCGACGCCAGGCGTCGTCAGACTCACCGTACGAGGACTCTACGGCGCAATCCTCCCCCGAAGACGAGGAGGCAGAAGAAGATGCTCCCCCTCCAGATGGGGGAGACAAGAAAAGGAAGGCCGCCCCAATTGGGGAGGCCGAAGGGTCCAAGAAGGGGAGAACTCTCCTTCCAGACTACTCTACCACCACCGCCGACGGCGAAGACGAGTAGCTGCCCAGGGCCAAGCCCCAGGGGAAGTCGTAAGTATTCGGATACCAGAGTAAGTCATAGTATTCCTTTGCCGCACTACTTCACCTAACGCCAAAATATGATTATGCAGGCCGCCCCGAGCCCATATCGATGTATCATCGGACGGCTCCCTGGGCTCATCGGACATGGATAGCGATCCAGTCCCGACCGCCACCTCCCCCTATCCTGCGAACGTCGCCGAGGTGCTGTCTCACGAGGCACCGGGTCGAGGGGAGACAGTCCCGGAGGTGCCTCAAGGCAGCCTCCTGGACTCTGGGAGCCGAGAGGACAAGGCCCCTGAGAGCTCTGAGTTCGGCCCTCAGCCGAACACCACGCCGGAACCTCCAGTGGTTCTGGGCTCGGGCAGGCGGCCTCCTTCTAAGAGGGGCAAGACGCCTGTGCCGGTGACCTCTGTCCATCCAGAGGCGCCGGACAATCTGCTGGAAGCGCTTCGTAGCGCTTCCATCGACGAGGAGCACCGTACTATTATGAGTGCGGTGGTCCAGAAGGTTCAATCCGTCAAGAGCGGATTGACCGAAGCATGTGCCAACCTTCTAACATGCTTTGAGGTAAGTGTTAAAATATAGGAAAAATATTACCGCATAGACAATAGCCCCTGATGCTCTATTCGGTGTTCACAAAGAAAAGCCGAACAGAGGATCAAACAATATCGCAGGAGTCTAATATGAGTATGTCAATATGCGTATGCAGGCTTCGCTGCTGGCGTCCGCCACACTGACTGCAGAGGTCGTCATACTGAAGCAAGACCTCGAGGGGTCCAAGAAAGAGCTCGGCCTTGCCAAGAGGCAGCTCGAGGAGAACAAGGGTAAGTAATACCCTGTCTATAGATATGTATATATAAAAGAAGACGTGATTGCAAAATGACAGGATCATCGTATATTTTCCAGGGGCCACGACTGAGGTGGCGACCCTAAAGCAAGCGCTAACCAAGGCCGAAGATAAAGCGGCCACGGAGCGCACCGAGCGGGAAAAGCAAGAGGCTCATGTGGGCGAGGTGCAGCAAGAGCTCCAGGCTCTCGTGACGAAGCACGATGCGTTGGAGCTTGACTCGAAGACGCGAGAGTCTGAGCTTGCCGCGGCCCTCGAGAGCACAAAGAGTGCCAAGGCCGAGGCCCAAAAGGCCCTCCAGGAGATTGACGCAATGAAGAAGATAGCGGCGGGTAAGGCATTCTATATGCAGAGCAAGCATGTAAAAGTAAATTACCGATTACTTACCCGAATTCGGAGCTCTCTAGGAGCATTCGCAGATTTGCCCCGCAGCGTGTCAGATGCCGCACAATTTTACCAGGCCGAGGAGGGAAGCTCAACGGAGAAGGTGTTCTGGTCTCAGTATACTGGGACCGAATACCCGATGCCTCTGAGCGACCAGCTAAAGCAATTGGTCGAGCTGCACAAGGCGGCCGAACAGGCCATGAAGGGCCTTATAGTACGACTGTGGCCTGGCGACGCCCTTCCGAACAGCTACTTCGGCCTGGTGAGGCGGCTTGTGGATGCCTGCCCGCGGCTGGAGGTCGTCAAGCGGTCCGTCTGAATCGAAGGTGTACGTCGGGCTTTCGCCCGCGTGAAGGTGCAGTGGGCCGAGCTAGACGTCGTGAAGCTGATCAAGGAAGGGCTGCCGCAGGCCAAGGAGCATCGCACCCCCAAAATTTATTATGAGGGTGTCCTGAAAGGTGCCCGTCATGTAGAAGACGAATGTTCAAAGGATGTAATATTTGAGTAAACTTGCTCGTGTGATCCTGTATGATGAAAACTTGTTTCATATGCGCTATGCAACGCTTGTGTGAATTTAAAATATTACCTTCTGTTTGGCTGTTTATCCAACCTGAGAGATGGCTAGTCCTCGGCTTCTGCCCCCATGCCACGAGTGCTGGGGTGTTCGAGATAAACCTGAGCACTCTTGTTCCCATGTTTGGGTCCTTCGAGGGAGGTACTCAGCACAACGAACAAGGCAACCAGACTAATAATGCTTTATCACTCTCACTTAGCCATAGAATTCTATAATTTTAAATTTCGGCAAAGCCCCTGGTATTCGGAAGGCCGAATTCGGGGTGTGATACACGCCTTTTAGCCAGACAGGGCCGGCCCCTCGCCCTAAGCGGCATAAGTCTTTAGGGACTCGAAAACCTCGCCGAACAGCGACCGGTCTCTCGCCTTATCATGACAGTCAGTTTTAGCTTTCTCTACTGAGGTGCTCAGCCCAGCAGAGCCGGGGCACAATCGCAGTAGTTCTCCTAGCGCTACCTTAGCCGATAGAGTGGAACGTAAGGTACCAAAACATAGGAGCCGGGCAAACCCAACATTTGACCAAAGACATGATTCGGAGCTGATGCATATAATGCTATAAGTTTGGGGTGCCGCACTTGTGAAAGTGTTCGGACTTTTCACACCACATTGTGGGGTACGTAAGCCCCTAGTGTATTGGTCGTACCAAAGTGTATGGTTGCAAGGCGTCGTTAGTGAACACACACATATATATATAACAAGAATGCAATAATAGTCGTGATGTTATGCATTGTTTATTCAAAAAGGTGCGTTAAAGCAGAATGATATAGATAGTGCGATAAGAAAAGAGTGGGACTATGTCCCTTACAAGGGCAAGCTGAGGAATAGTATTAAATCAAATATTTTGCTCGTTATTGTAATCCACCTGGGAATTCCGTGGTGTGATGTAGCTTTCTGCCTCCTTGGTTGCTGCATCATGTGTTCGGCAATAGTGCTGCCGGACAGGGTTTCCAGAGATTAAGGTCTTGAAAAGGAGAAAAATAACCAAACGGGAAGCCCCTAGTGCGGTTTAAGCCGTGTCTTGGGGCGTGCCGCAGTTGTGCCCCCCTCCCCACCTGTGCCCATGGTATTTTTAATGCGTAATTATGTACGAGTGGCACGAGTTTCACCGTTTGGCTGGGACTGGGGTGGGGGTCGCATTGCTACACGAGCTCAGATCGCGCCAGGCGGTCTGTTTGCCGATTGCTCCGAGCATGCTTGAAGGTGTCCGGGTCTTGAAACGCCGAACTGGTGGATTGCCTTGAGAGGCTGTTCTGCGCTTCTGCTGCGAGGGCTGCAGTGTGCTCCTCTGTTCAGAGAGAGCGCTTTGTGTTTCCATTGGCTGTAATAACCCCACGAGGTCCTGGCATCTTGAGCTTGAGGTATGCATAATGCGGTACCGCATTGAATCTCGCAAATGCGGTTCACCCGAGCAGTGCATGATAACCACTATGGAACGGGACTATATCGAAGATTAACTCCTCGCTTCAGAAGTTATCCGGGGATCCGAAGACCACTTCCAGTGTAATTGAGCCTGTGCAATGGGCCTCTACGCCTGGAATGACGTTTTTGAAGGTCGTTTTTGTGGGTTTGATCCTTGAGGGGTCTATACCCATTTTGCACATTGTGTCCTGATAAAGCAGGTTCAGGCTGCTGCTGCCATCCATAAGGACTCGAGTGAGGTGAAATCCATCAATGATTGGGTCCAGAACCAGTGCGGCGAATCCGCCATGATGGATACTAGTGGGATGGTCCCTGTGATCGAAAGTGATCGGATAGGAGGACCATGGTTTGAACTTTGGGCCGACTGACTCCAACACATATACGTCCCTGAGCGCACGCTTCGCTCCCTCTTGGGGATGTGGGTTGCGTATATCATGTTCACCGTCCGCACTTGTGGGGGAAACCTCTTCTGTCCTCTGGTGTGTGGCTGTCGGGGCTCCTCCTCGTCATCGCTATGTGGCCCCTTGTCCTTGTTTTCGGCAATTAACTTGCCGGCCTGCTTGAACACCCAACAATCCCTGTTGGTGTGATTGGCTGGCTTTTCTAGGGTGCCATGTATTTGACACGAGCGATCGAGTATACGGTCCAAGATGGACGGGCCCGGCATACTTTGTTTGAATGGCTTTTTCCCTGGTCGGGTTTAGAGCCTTTGAATCCGGCATTGACTGTCGTATCCTCGTTATTTTCGCTGTTAATGCGGCGCTTATGTTTGTTGCGACGTGACCTGCTATTGCCGTCCTTGGTATCCGAAGTACCATGGTTCTTTGATGTGTTATTACTGCGAGCCAGCCAGCTGTCTTCTCCCGCACAAAAGCGGGTCATGAGTGTCGTGAGGGATGCCATAGATTTCGGCTTTTCCTGACCAAGGCGCCGGGCTAGCCATTCATCACGGATGTTGTGTTTGAAAGCCGCTAGGGCCTCTGCATCCAGACAGTCGACGATTTGATTCTTCTTTGTTAGGAACCGAGTCCAGAATTGCCTCGCCGATTCTTCTGGCTGCTGAATTATGTGGCTCAAGTCATCGGCATCTGGTGGCCGCACATAAGTGCCCTGAAAGTTGTCGAGGAATGCGGCTTCCAGATCTTCCCAACAGCTGATGGACTCTGCTAGCAAGCTGTTAAGCCAATGCCGCGCTGGTCCCTTGAGCTTTAGTGGGAGGTATTTGATGGCGTGTAAGTCATCATCGCGGGCCATGTGGATGTGGAGGAGGAAATCCTCGATCCATACTACGGGATCTGTTGTGCCGTTGTACGATTCAATATTTACAGGTTTGAAACCTTCTGGGATTTGATGATCCATTACTTCGTCTGTGAAGCATAAGGGGTGTGCAGCGCCTCTGTATTGGCCTATATCACGACGCAACTCGAATGGGTCTTGCCCGCTGTGTTCGGCCCGGCCGGATTTACTTTTACTGTATCCGGCGTGACGTTTATCGTCTCACATAGTGGCGCGCCTCGTGATCCGTAGATCGATCTTGCATGCTTTGCTTTGTCCTCCAATATGTCTCGCAGGTCCGGCGTATCTCCCCATGCCTTTTTATTTGAATGGCGTCGGGGTGCAGGCTGAGTTTTTGGCTGGAATGCCTCTCTATCGCGGCCACAAGGTGGCCGATCAGCCACATCATACGCTTCTTCCTCCAGTCGGGGTAGCAACCTATACTTTGGGTGACTCTTGGAGGGGCGCTCGAGTTTATATTCCTCAGCCGCGAGGACTTCAGTCCATCTGTCAGCTAGCAGATCCTGATCAGCTTGAAGCTGCTGCTGCTTTTTCTTAAGGCTATTTGCCGTGGCTATAAGCCGGCGTTTGAAGCGCTCTTGTTCGACGGGATCCTCTGGCAGAGCGAATTCGTCATCGCCGAGGCTTACCTCGTCTTCGGAGGGGGCATGTAATTATCATCCTCCTCCTCTCCATCTGCCGCTCTCTCAGGAGGGCTGGCTCCTCCATCCTCCTGCTCTAAATCTTGCTAGAGGGGATTGTTGTTGTCTTCGGCACTATCCGGAGTGTTATTATTTCCTGTGCCAGTATCACCACTTTTGCTTTGGCGGGACTTAGAGCGGCACCGCTAACATCGGCGCTTGGGTTGCTTCTTGGAGGGGTCATCCTCCGCTATCTCATCGCCATTGCCTTCTTTGGGTGTATCCACCATGTATATATCGTATGATGAGGTGGCTGTCCAGTGCCCTGTGGGCAGTGGATCCTCTTCGTCTCCCGCATCGTCGTCCATACCGTCGATGTCTTCGGAGTCGAAATCGAGCATGTCGGTTAAGTCATCAACAGTGGCTACTAAGTGGGTGGTGGGCGGGCCACGAATTTCTTCGTCGTCTGCATCCCAGTCCTGTCGGACATAGTTCGGCCAGGATCCTCCTGACAAGGAGAGAGACCTTAATGAGTTCAGTATGTCGCCAAAGGACGAGTGCTGAAAAATATCCGCGGAGGTAAACTCCATGATCGGCGCCCAATCGGATTCGATGGGAACGGGCGCGGGCGGTTCGAAGTCCGTGGCCAGAGAAGGATCCGGCAGTTTAACAACACGGCTCTTGTGCAAGGTAAGGTCGACGTTTGGCTCGATCGCCGCTGAGGGTAGGGCCTCCATGGCGGGGTCCATCCACCCGTCCATGGATGGCGCAACTGGCTCCGAATTGAGGGTCGGAGCGGCTGCCTGTGCGATCTCTTGGACACTGTCCGATGGTAGAGCTAAATCGTACTCATCGTGACCGCGTGACGCACAAGGCAGAGGCTCAAATCCGTCGAAGATCAAGTCTCCACGGATATCGGCCGTGTAGTTTAAGCTTCCAAACCTGACCTGGTGGCCAGGGGTGTAACTTTCAATCTGCTCCAAATGGCCAAGCGAATTGGCCCGCAGTGCAAAGCCACCAAAGACGAAGATCTGTCCGGGGAGAAAAGTCTCACCCTGGACTGCATCGCTATCGATGATAGTAGGAGCCATCAAGCCTAACGGCGATGACACAGAGGAACTCTCAATGAAAGCACCAATGTCGGTGTCAAAACCGGCGGATCTCGGGTAGGGGGTCCCAAACTGTGCGTATAAGGCGGATGGTAACAGGAAGCAGGGGACACAATGTTTTACCCAGGTTCGGGCCCTCTTGATGGAGGTAAAACCCTACGTCCTACTTGATTAATATTGATGAAATGGGTAGTACAAGAGTAGATCTACCATGAGATCAGAGAGGCTAAACCCTAGAAGCTAGCCTATGGTATGATTGTACGTTGTAGTTGTTGTTGTCCTACGGACTAAAACCCTCCGGTTTATATAGACACCGGAGAGGGTTAGGGTTACACAAGGTCGGTTACAAAGGAGGAGATATCCATATCCGTATTGCCTAGCTTGCCTTCCACGCCAAGTAGAGTCCCATGCGGACACGAGACGAAGTCTTCAATCTTATATCTTCATAGTCCAATAGTCCGGCCAAAGGATATAGTCCGGCTGTCCGGAGACCCCCTAATCCTGGACTCCCTCACCTGCTGCAGTAGCTTCATCAACATCGTCACCACACCGTCGTGCTGACGAAACTCTTCCCCAAGCTCTACTGAATCGTGAGTTCGCGGGATGTCACCGAGTTGAACGTGTGCTGAAGGCGGAGGTGCCGTACGTTCAGTACTGAGGATCGGCTGACCGTGAAGACGTACGACTACATCAACCGCATTATCATAACGCTTCCGCTTAACGGTCTACGAGGGTACGTGGACGACACTCTCCCCTCTCGTTGCTATGCATCACCATGATCTTGCGTGTGCGTTGGAATTTTTTTGAAATTACTACATTCCCCAACATCTAACACCCATGGACTCTTGGTATTGATCATGTTGTGCTCGTGAGAGAGGCTTAGTAAACGGGCCTGCAACATTCAGATCCGTATGTATCTTGCAATTCTCTATGTCTCCCTCCTTGACTTGATCGCGGATGGAATTGAAGCGTCTCTTGATGTGCTTGGTTCTCTTATGAAATCTGGATTCCTTTGCCAAGGAAATTGCACCAGTATTGTCACAAAAGATTTTCATTGGACCTGATGCACCAGGTATTACACCTAGATCAGATATGAACTCCTTCATCCAGACTCCTTCATTTGCTGCTTCTGAAGCAGCTATGTATTCCGCTTCACACTTAGATCCTGCCACGATGCTCTGCTTAGAATTGCACCAACTGACAGCTCCACCATTCAATAAAAATACGTATCCGGTTTGTGACTTAGAGTCATCCGGATCAGTGTCAAAGCTTGCATCAACGTAACCGTTTACGACAAGCTCTTTGTCACCTCCATAAACGAGAAACATATCCTTAGTCCTTTTCAGGTATTTCAGGATGTTCTTGACCGTTGTCCAGTGATCCACTCCTGGATTACTTTGGTACCTCCCTGCTAAACTAATAGCAAGGCACACATCAGGTCTAGTACACGACATTGCATACATGATAGAACCTATGGCTGAGGCATAGGGAATGACTTTCATTTTCTCTCTATCTTATGCAGTGGTCGAGCATTGAGTCTGACTCAACTTGACACCTTGTAACACAGGCAACATGAAGGAAATATACCCTAGAGGCAATAATAAAGTTGTTATTTATATTTCCTTATATCATGATAAATGTTTATTATTCATGCTAGAATTGTATTGACCGGAAACTTAGTACAGGTGTGAATACATAGACAAATAGAGTGTCACTAGTATGCCTCTACTTGACTAGCTCGGTAATCAAAGATGGTTAAGTTTCCTGGCCATGAACAAGAGTTGTCATTTGATGAACGGGGTCACATCATTAGAAAATGATGTGATTGACTTGACCCATCCGTTAGCTTAGCACTTTGATTGTTTAGTTTACTGTTATTGCTTTCTCCATAACTTATACATGTTCCTATGACTATGAGATTATGCAACTCCCGAATACCGGAGGAACACTTAGTGTGCTATCAGACGTCACAACATAACTGGGTGACTATAAAGATGCTCTATAGGTGTCTCCGATGGTGTTTGTTGAGTTGGCATAGATCGAGATTAGGATTTGCCACTCCGTGTATCGGAGATGTATCTCTGGGCCCTCTCGGTAATGCATATCACTACAAGCCTTGCAAGCAATGTGATTAATGAGTTAGTTACGGAATGTTGCATTACGGAACGAGTAACGAGACTTGTCGGTAACGAGATTGAACTAGGTATTGAGATACCGATGATCGAATCTCGGGCAAGTAACATACCGATGACAAAGGGAACAACATATGTTGTTATGCGGTTTGATCGATAAAGATCTTCGTAGAATATGTAGGAACCAATATGAGCATCCAAGTTCCGCTATTTGTTATTGACCGGAGATGAGTCTCAGTCATGTCTACATAGTTCTCGAACCCGTAGGGTCCGCACGCTTAATGTTAGGTGACGATCGGTATTATGAGTTTATGTGTATCGATGTACTGAAGGTAGTTCGGAGTCCCAGATATGATCACGGACATGACGAGAAGTCTCGAAATGGTCGAGACATAAAGATCGATATATTGGAAGGCTATGTTTGGACATCAGAATGGTTCCGGGTGAGTTCGGGCATTTACCGGAGTACCGGGGGGTTACCGGAACCCCCCGGGGAGTGTATGGGCCTTATTGGGCCTTAGAGGGAGAAAGGAGGAGGCGGCCAAGGTGGAAGGCGCCCCCCCCAAGCCCAATCCGAATTGGGTGCCCCCCTTCCTTCCGGGAGCTCCTATTGGACGCGCTTTGCGTCAAAATGTCCTCGCCGCGCACAGGGGCGCAGCCTGACTGGGCCGGCCCATCGTGCTGTACCGGTGGTAAGAAAAGAAAGCAAAAATGGGGGAAGGGAAACGCGATTGAAACTCGAACCTGCGACCTCCAGATTCGAAGCGCATGCTCCCAGCCACTCCGCCTGACTAGCATTCCTTCTACTAGCAAACAAACGCGCACTTATTATAACTTAGTACAACCGTACAACCAGAATTACACACTGTAGTGAACATCTTAAAAGAAATTGTAGATTTTTTCTGAAAGTGTATATTTTGAAAAAGTGCGACCATTTTTTTCATTTCTAAACATACTTTGTACACAGGAACATATTCTGGACAAAAAAGTGTATATTTTTTGTACACAGTGTTCTGAATCTTGAAGACAAATTTGAAGCACAAACATTTTTTGAATCTTCAGAACAAATTTAGAAATGGAGAACAAATTTGGAAGCGCAAACAATTTTTAAAGCACGAACATTTTTTGAATCTTGAGAACAAATTTTGAAAACTCCCGAACAAATTTGGAAGGGCAAACAATTTTTTAAAGCACAAACTTTTTTTAAACTCGAGAATTTTTTTTGAAATAGAGAACATTTTTGAAAAATCCCGAAAAAATTTGGAAGCATGAATTTTTTTTGGAAAATGTGAACAAAATTGGAAGTCCGAACAATTTTTTAAAGCACGAACATTTTTTGAATCTTGAAAACATATTTTGAAACGGAGAGAAATATTTAAAAAGTCCCGAACAAATTTGGAAGCGCGAACATTTTTTGAATATGTGAACAAAAAATTAAAATTCAATACATTTTCTGAATTTTAGAAGTTTTGTACTTTTTTGTCTAACGAGAACAAATTTTGAATTTTGAGAACATTTTTTCAAAAACTAAACATTTTTTTGAAACATGAACAAAATTTAAATTTTTGATTTTTTTAAAGGAAGAGAAGAAAAGGAAAGGAAATAAAAAAGAAATTCATAAACATTTTGTAAAACCAAGAACATATTCTGAAAAAAAAGTAAACTTGAAAAAGAAAGTGAAACAAGAAACAAAAAACGAAAAAATGAAAAAGAAACAGAAAGAAAAAAGAGAAATAAAAAAACAGTAGAAAGCCGAAAAAGAACCAGATAAAAACGATACAGGAAAAAAACCCGGTTCAAGGAACCTTCTGGAAGGTTCCCAAAACCGGTTTGGACGCATTATGTGTGGGCCGGCCCATTTCTGTCGCTCGCTGCGCTGCCCCTGTGCGATCGCTCGACAGTTTGCCGCAGCGAGCGGCGAATAGGATTTTCCCTTCCTTCCCTCTCTCTTCCCCTTCCTTTCTCTCCTACCCCAACAAAGGAAGGGGGAATCCTACTCCCACCGGGGGTAGGACTCCCCCCTTGAGGCGCGCCATAGAGGGCCGTCCCTCCCCCTCCTCCACTCCTTTATATACGGGGGAGAGGGGCATCCCATAGACACACAAGTTGATTGTTTAGCCGTGTGCGGTGCCCCCCTCCACAGATTTCCACCTCAGTCATATTGTTCTAGAGCTTAGGCAAAGCCCTGCGCCGGTAACTTCATCATCACCGTCATCACGCCGTCGTGCTGACGAAACTATCCCTCGACCTCAGCTGGATCTAGAGTTCGTGGGACGTCACCGAGCTGAACGTGTGCAGATCGCAGAGGTGTCGTACCCTCGGTGCTAGGATCGGTCGGATCGTGAAGACGTAGGACTACATCAACCGCGTTGTGATAATGCTTCCGCTTACGGTCTACGAGGGTACGTGGGCAACAATCTCCCCTCTCGTTGCTATGCTTCACCTAGATGGATCTTGTGTGTGCGTCGGATTTTTTTTTGAAATTACTGTGCTCCCCAACAGTGGCATCCGAGCCAGGTCTCTGTGTAGATGTTATATGCACGAGTAGAACACAAAGGAGTTGTGGGCGTGGGTATATACATATTGCTTGCCTTCACTAGTTGATTTTTTATTCAGTGGTATTGTTCGATGAAGCGGCTCAGACAGACATTACGCGTACACATACGCGAGACTGGTTCTATCGACGCGCTTCGCACACAGGTGGCGGGTGTCAGTCTCTCCAACTTTAGTTGAATCGGATTCAATGAACAGGGTTCTTTCTGAAGATAAAAAAGCAATCACTTTGATGTGTAGGTAAGAACGGTTCTTGCTCAGCCCGTAGCAGCCACGTAAAACTTGCAACAACAAAGTAGAGGACATCTAACTTGTTTTTGCAGGGCATGTTGTGATGTGATATGGTCAAGACATGATGCTAAATTTTATTGTATGAGATGATCGTGTTTTGTAACAGAGTTATCGGCAACTGGCAGGAGCCATATGGTTGTCGCTTTATTGTATGAAATGCAATCACCATGTAATTGCTTTACTTTATCACTAAGTGGTAGAGATAGTCGTAGAAGCAATAGTTGGTGAGACGAAAATGATGCTTCGATGGAGATCAAGGTGTCAAGCGAGTGACGATGGTGATCATGACAGTACTTTGGAGATGGAGATCAAAGGCACAAGATGATGATGGACATATCATATCACTTATATTTGATTGCATGTGATGTTTATCCTTTATGCATCTTATTTTGCTTAGTTCGACGGTAGCATTATAAGATGATCTCTCACTAAATTTCAAGGTACACGTGTTCTCTCTGAGTATGCATAGTTGCTACAGTTCGTCGTGTCGAGACACCACGTGATGATCGGGTGTGATAAGCTCTACGTTCACATACAACGAGTGCAAGCCAGTTTTGCACATGCGGAATACTCGGGTTAAACTTGACATGCCTAGCATATGCAGATATGGCCTCGGAACATTAAGACCGAAAGGTCGAACGTGAATCATATAGTAGATATGATCAACATAGTGATGTTCACCATTGAAAACTACTCCATCTCACGTGATGATCGGACATGGTTTAGTTGATATGGATCACGTGATCACTTAGATGATTAGAGGGATGTCTATCTAAGTGGGAGTTCTTAAGTAATATGATTAATTGAACTTTAATTTATCATGAACTTAGTACCTAATAGTATTTTGTATGTCTATGTTGTTGTAGATAGATGGCCCGTGCTGTTGTTCCGTTGAATTTTAATGCGTTCCTAGAGAAAGCTAAGTTGAAAGATGATGGTAGCAATTACACGGACTGGATCCGTAAATTGAGGATTATCCTCATTGCTGCAGAGAAGAATTACGTCCTAGAAGCACCGCTAGGTGACAAACCTGCTGCACGAGCAACGCCAGATGTTATGAA
Organism: Triticum dicoccoides; assembly: GCF_002162155.2. Taxonomy (NCBI): domain Eukaryota; kingdom Viridiplantae; phylum Streptophyta; class Magnoliopsida; order Poales; family Poaceae; genus Triticum; species Triticum dicoccoides. The sequence goes on from NC_041388.1 coordinate 386,870,022, forward strand.
CGTCTGGCAGAGCAAAGCTGATGACTACTTGATAGTTCAGTGTGCCATGCTTTACAGCTTAGAACCGGGACTCAACGACGTTTTGAATGTCATGGACCTTATGAGATGTTCCAGGAGTTGAATTTAATATTTCAAGCAAATGCCCGGATTGAGAGATATGAAGACTCCAATAAGTTCTACAGCTGCAAAATGGAGGAGAATAGTACTGTCAGTGAACATATACTCAGAATGTCTGGGTACCACAACCACTTGACTCAACTGGGAGTTAATCTTCCTTATGATAGTGTCATTGACAGAGTTCTTCAATCACTGCCACCAAGCTACAAGAGCTTCGTGATGAACTATAATATGCAAGGGATGGATAAGATGATTCCCGAGCTCTTCGTAATGCTAAAGGCTGCGGAGGTAGAAATCAAGAAGGAGCATCAAGTGTTGATGGTCAACAAGACCACCAGTTTTAAGAAATAGGGTAAAGGGAAGAAGGGGAACTTCAAGAAGAACGGCAAGCAAGTTGCTTCTCAAGTGAAGAAGCCCAAGTCTGGACCTAAGCCTGAGACTAAGTGCTTGTACTACAAAGGGACTGGTCACTGGAATCGGAACTGCCCTAAGTATTTGGTGGAGAAGAAGGATGGCAAAGTGAAAGGTATATTTCATATACATGTTATTGATGTGTACCTTCCTAATGCTCGCAGTAGCGTCTGGGTATTTGATACTGGTTCTATTGCTAATATTTGCAACTCTAAACAGGGGCTACGGATTAATTGAAGATTGGCTAAGGACGAGGTGACGATGCGCGTGAGAAATGGTTCCAACGTCGATGTGATCGCCGTCGGCACGCTACCTGTACATCTACCTTCGGGATTAGTTTTAGACCTAAATAATTGTTATTCGGTGCCAGCGTTGAGCATGAACATTATATTTGGATCTTGTTTGATGCGAGACGGTTATTCATTTAAATTAGAGAATAATGGTTATTCTATTTATATGAGTAATATCTTTTATGGTGATGCACCCTTGATGAGTAGTCTATTTTTACTAAATCTTGATAGTAGTGATACACATGTGCATAGTATTGAAGCCAAAAGATATAAGTTTAATAATGATAGTGCAACTTATTTGTGGTACTGTCGTTTAGGTCATATTGGTGTAAAGCGCATGAAGAAACTCCGTACTGATGGGATTTTGGAATCACTTGATGCTTGTGAACCATGCCTCATGGGCAAGATGACTAAGACTCTATTCTCCAGAACAATGGAGCGAGCAACAGACTTGTTGGAAATAATACATACTGATGTATGCGGTCCGATTAGTGTTGATGCTCGCGGCGGGCATCGTTATTTTCTTACCTTCACAGATGATTTGAGTAGATATGGGTATATCTACTTGATGAAACATAAGTCTGAAACATTTGAAAAGTTCAAAGAATTTCAGAGTGAAGTGGAAAATCATCGTAACAAGAAAATTAAGTTTCTACGATCTGATCGTGGAGGTGAATATTTGAGTTATGAGTTTGGTCTTCATTTGAAACAATGCGGAATAGTTTCGCAACTCATGCCACCTGGAACACCACAGCGTAATGGTGTGTCCGAACATCATAACCGCACTTTATTAGATATGGTGCGATCTATGATGTCTCTTACTGATTTACTGCCATCGTTTTGGGGTTATTGTTTAGAGACGGCTACATTCATGTTAAATAGGGCCCCATCGAAATCCGTTGAGACGACACCTTATGAACTGTGGTTTGGCAAGAAACCCAAGTTGTCATTTCTTAAAGTTTGGGGTTGCGATGCTTATGCGAAAAAGCTTCAACCTGATAAGCTCGAACCCAAATCGGAGAAATGTGTCTTCATAGGATACCCAAAGGAAACTATTGGGTACACCTTCTATCACAGATCCGAAGGCAAGATATTCGTTGCTAAGAATGGATCCATTCTAGAGAAGGAGTTTCTCTCGAAACAACTGAGTGGGAGGAAAGTAGAACTTGATGAGGTAACTGTACCTACTCCCTTATTGGAAAGTAGTTCATCACAGAAACCAGTTCCTGTGACACCTACACCAATTAGTGAGGAAGCTAATGATGATCATGAAGCTTCAGATCAAGTTACTACCGAACCTCGTAGGTCAACCAGAGCAAGATCCGCACCAGAGTGGTACAGTAATCCTGTTCTGGAAGTCATGTTACTTGACCATGACGAACCTACGAACTATGAGGAGGCGATGATGAGCCCAGATTCCGCAAAATGGCTTGAGGCCATGAAATCTAAGATGGGATCCATGTATGAGAACAAAGTGTGGACTTTGGTTGACTCTTGCCCGATGATCGGCAAGCCATCGAGAATAAATGGATCTTCAAGAAGAAGACAGACGCTGACGGTAATGTTACTGTCTACAAAGCTCGACTTGTTGCGAAAGGTTTTCGACAAGTTCAAGGAGTTGACTATGATGAGACCTTCTCACCCGTAGTGATGCTTAAGTCCGTCCGAATCATGTTAGCAATTGCCGCATTTTATGATTATGAAATTTGGCAAATGGATGTCAAAATTGCATTCCTTAATGGATATCTTAAAGAAGAGTTGTATATGATGCAACCAGAAGGTTTTGTCAATCCAAAAGGTGCTAACAAAGTGTGCAAGCTCCAGCGATCCATTTAAGGACTGGTGCAAGCTTCTCGGAGTTGGAATATACGCTTTGATAATGTGATCAAAGCATATGGTTTTATACAGACTTTTGGAGAAGCCTGTATTTACAAGAAACTGAGTGGGAGCTCTGTAGTATTTCTGATATTATATGTGGATGACATATTGCTGATCAGAAATGATACTGAATTTCTGAATAGCATAAAAGGATACGTGAATAAGAATTTTTCAATGAAAGACCTCGGTGAATGTGACGCCCCCGATTCAACCGTACACTAATCATACACGCAAACGTGTACGATCAAGATCAGGGACTCACGGGAAGATATCACAACACAACTCTACAAATAAAATAAGTCATACAAGCATCATATTACAAGCCAGGGGCCTCGAGGGCTCGAATACAAGAGCTCGATCATAGACGAGTCAGCGGAAGCAATAATATCTGAGTACAGACATAAGTAAACAAGTTTGCCTTAAGAAGGCTAGCACAAACTGGGATACAGATCTAAAGAGGACCAGGCCTCCTGTCTGGGATCCTCCTAAACTACTCCTGGTCATCGTCAGTGGGCTGCATGTAGTAGTAGGCACCTCCCGAGTAGTAGTCGTCATCGACGGTGGTGTCTGGCTCCTGGGCTCCATCGTCTGGTCGCAGCAATCGGGTATAGGAAGGGGGAAAAGGGGGAGCAAAGCAACCGTGATTACTCGTCCAAAGTACTCGCAAGCAAGGAGCTACACTACATATGTATGCAATGGTATCAAATGGAATACGGGTATCATATGTGGACTAAACTGCAGAATGCCGGAATAAGGGGGGATAGCTAGTCCTATCGAAGTCTACGCTTCTGGTAACCTCCATCTTGCAGCAAGAGAAGGGAGTAGATGGTAAGTTCACCAAGTAACATCGCATAGCATAATCCTAACCGATGATCCTCCCCTCATCGCCCTGTGAGAGAGCGATCATCGGTTGTATCTGGCACTTGGAAGGATGTGTTTTATTAAGTATCCGGTTCTAGTTGTCATAAGGTCAAGGTACAACTCCAAGTCGTCCTGTTACCGAAGATCATGGCTATTCGAATAGATTAACTTCCCTACAGGGGTGCACCACATTTCCCAACACGCTCGATCCCCTTTGTCCAGACACACTTTCTTGGGTCATGCTTGGCCTCGGAAGATCAACACGTCGCAGCCCTACCTAGGCACAACAGAGAGGTCAGCACGCTGGTCTAAATCCTATGCGCGCAGGGGTCTGGGCCCATCGCCCATTGCACACCTGCACATTGCGTGGGCGGCCGGAGAGCAGACCTAGCAACCTCCATTACAAAGGAAGTTACGTTACACGGTCCAACCCGGCGCGCGCCGCACAGTTGCCGACGTCACGAAGCCTTCGGCTGATACCATGACGTCGAGTGCCCATAATTGTTCCCGCGTAGATGGTTAGTGCGTATAGGCCAGTAGCCAGACTCAGATCAAATACCAAGATCTCGTTAAGCGTGTTACCTTGAAGTCACCGCGAACGCTGACCAGGGCCAGGCCCACCTCTCATCTGGGTGGTCTCAACCTGCCCTGTCGCTCCGCCATAAAGATCCACACAGAGGGCCGTCGGGAAAGCATGTCCTTCCAGACCCCAATTCGTGAATCAACCGCGGGTACTCAACGAGCCGACCCGACTTTAGTCACAACATATATCATGTGTAGTAGGTGTAGTATATACCCGTGATCAACACCCGACGTGATCACGGCCTGATAGTATAGCATGGCAGACAGACAAGAATGTAGGGCCACTAATGATAAACTAGCATCCTATACTAAGCATTTAGGATTGCAGGAAAGGTATCAAAAGCTGTAGCAACAATGACAGGCTATGCATCAGATAGGATTAACGGAAAGTAGTAACATGCTACACTACTCTAATGCAAGCAGTAGAGAGAAGAGTAGGCGATATCTGGTGATCAAGGGGGGGGGGCTTGCCTGGTTGCTCTGGCAAGAGAGAGGGGTCGTCAACACCGTAGTCGTACTGGGTAGCAGCGGCGTCGGTCTCGGTGTCTAGCGAGAGAAGACGGGGAAGAAACAATAAATATTAAGCAAACAGATGCATGACGATGCATGACATGACAAAGCGTGATGCTAGGTGTGCCCTAACACGGTATGAGGTGGTACCGGTGAAGGAGGGAAACATCCGGGAAATTATCCCCGGTGTTTCGCGTTTTCGGATAGATGAATCGGAGTGGGAAGGTTGTGTGTTCGCTATGCTAGGGATGCGTGGCGGATGAACGGGCTACGAAACCGGATTTGTCTCGTCGTTCTGAGCAACTTTTGTGTACAAAGTTTTCCCATCCGAGTTACGGATTAAAAGATATGATTTTCTAAAGATTTAAATCATTTATTGGAATTTGATTAATTAATTAAATTAATTCAAAATTGGATTTATGACATCAGCATGATGTCATGCTGACGTCAGCAGTCAACAAGGGTTGACCAGACCAATCTGACAGGTGGGTCCCACCTGTCATACTCTGTTTAGTTAATTAACAGTAGTTAATTAGTCATCAGGTTAATTAATCTTAATTAGTTAATTTAATCAGAACTAGCGGGGTTACCCGCGCATTTGGGTGGCTAGATATTTTGTAGTTTACAATTTCGTATGTTAGATGCTCTGTGAGTTAAATATTTTTGCACTTTAAGATAAACATCTAATCGTGCCATAACTTGAAAGTTATAAGGGTTTGAACTGATAATCAGTTATATAGAACCACAAAATTTAAATTTTTGAGGAAGTGCATTTTGAAGTCAAACATATTGTCCTAGCATGCTTGTCTTTACGTGTATGTACTGAAGATCGCTTTTTTGTCTCGCTATATTAGCTAATTATTATATATGCCATTTGTACTTTAGTCTCATAGAGATTGTTCAGAAAGCTTGTATTTATTTGTTTTAGTTTGATTATTACTCCAACTCCAATGTACTCAGCGATCCAACTTCGACAACCCTCCTGGAACGACATCTCATCAGCAAGCATCATCGATTAGTGCACGGATTTACCACTTGGTAACTTAGTTTTATTTATCCAATATCACCTCCACAATTCATAGAATTAGACCTTATGCTTGAAAATTAGTTTTTGACTATGCAATCCTTTTACCGGTTTCTCAAATCCAAGTTACAATGGATTGGGTGTAAATTACGATGACATTGACTGGGTTTCCCATGTCAATAATGAAGGTGAGTTCAACATCTCATCAACTAAGAAATCATATTGTCAAAATAATATTCATATAACTGTGGAGAAATCATGAAATACATAACAAAACTATTAAATAGGTGGGCAATATTAGTGTATTAAATTTAACACATTTTAATGTGTGTTCCCTTCACATCCGGTTACTGGAGGAATGCTTTTCCAATTAAAACTATTGATGCAATGAAGGAAAAGTGAAGCACAAAGCTAGTATCTTGTTGAAATCACTTTCGGCATGAGCACATGCAATGTGACTCGAATTAACAAAAAAGAATGCAACTCCAATTGCTCACATGCAGCCATAGTTTCTGATACATATTCATGTGTACGCTTCTCTTAGCATAATCAATGCTTTAAATATCCATTGATTAGTAGGCTTTGATAAAAACAAAATTGTTAAGGTTGTTACATATGAGGACATGGTTTAACGAAGGTGACCTCACTGTTGGTTTGGTAAGTATACTTACTTATATGCATTCAACATCAAATAGATTGTTGAGATACCCATGCTAAGTTTCGTAAATGGGTATGACCTTGTGTATGCACATGCAAAGCAATCAAGTACGTGATTGACTTCGGGGTTCTTTGTATGTAGGTGACCGATATACAATACACTCATGTGTGTACGACTCATGGCTTGCATGTTCCGTACGTATATGGTGTCATCTTTGTCCTACAGCGTGTGTGTGGTTGTTGCCATCCATCGAGGCCACTGCCGCAACCAATGGCGCCAACACTCCATAGTAAGTAGGGCAGCCAAGTAGCTTCTCGTTCTGTTTACTGTCCCGTCCGCTATCATAGAGGGGCCGAGGAAGCGCCTGGTTTTTTGCTAAACGTTGAAGAGTTCTACGATTCAGCTGGTGCATCTCCTCATAATGTGCATCGACTCAATCTGTATGACGACCATGAAGTCATGGCCGACCACCTACCCGCTTGGTCATGCCCTGTTTGGAGCTTCATGCTTGCGACCACGATCTGGACGGTCTCCCGAATCTTCCATATCACGTGTTAACTTGCTGCACGCTAGCCCGTCCCCTCTTCTTCTTAACACCAAGGACTCGACTGCACCTGATGCCTTGTAGACTGATTACTCCATCAAGCACTCCCTCTGTAACACGTGCTTACCAATCCCACTCAGGCATGTATATACTACGTGAGGGATTAGACTATTTATTTAGGGAAGAGAGGAGGATGAGACCTTGTTTTATAGTATTCCATGTATGCGTGCATGTTTTCCTTTCATGGAAGCACCTTGCCCGTATGGCTCTTTCTTGTTTTTTAATGTGTGACGTGGTCTGGTTTTCCACATGTCCATGTTAGACACAGATTCGGTGGGCTTGTTCTTTTTTTTGGGGCACGTGTTCGGTGGATTTGTTTGTACGTGTCTAATATTGTACTCAACTTTTTCTTTCTTTTAATCTCAGCCATCATAATTAAAATCAATGGATGATATATGTTTAGTCATATTATAGACATACTTTTTTTGTGGGACCATACTTTATTATACTAACAAAAGTATACTGGAATACACTCTATGATTTGTACGTACACATGTAGTCTTTTTTATCAGAATAGAGAAAGTTTGTTATTACCCATGAGAAAATAATTTTTTAAGACGTAGATAAAGTTTCATATCCCATGTGAAGCTCCGATGTACTATTGTGATCAGACTCTTGTCTTTTGAGGTGCTTGGACTCTAAAAGTTGGCGGCCGTGTTCTGTTAAAAAAAAAGTTGGCGGCTGTGTCTTTTTTAGCTGTTTGGTAGGCGTGTCTTTTTCTTTACGGGAGGCACTCTTTCTTTACAATGCCATTGTATGTTCTCTTTTTTAATTTTCTAGGACAGATTTTTAATAGAAAAAACATATATGTGTTGATCTACTTTTACGTGTCATGCCCAATTGTTTGCACGTAAGTATATTTGTATGTAACGCTACATCTATTAAATCCTAATCATTGATATATAGAATTGATGGTCAAGATAATTTAATCGATGTGGATGAACGTGATGTCTTTGACTCTTGTTTTAAGTATATAATAGATTAATTAAGTTAATTAATTAGTTAATTAGTTAACTAATTATTTTTATTATTAATTATTTATCTATTTATATATATATATTTTAATTCCTTTTTTAAAAAAACCGTTCTGGAGGCGGGGCCCTCCTGTCATAGGCCCCTGGGGGCTAGCGGTTCGGGCGTGCTAGCGGGCGAGGGCATGGGCGCCCGATGGGCGCGGCGTCACCCGAACGGGCGGGCCGGCGAGCAGAGCGGCCGCGGCCGGCGCGGGCACCGGGATGCGGGCCGCGGCAAGCGGCGAGCGTGGGGAGCGGAGCGCGGCGAGGGAGGCCGGAGCGGGGCGGCGGGCGAGCAGCGGCAGGGCGTCGATCGCGGGGTGGAGCGCGTTCAGGGGCGCCGGGGCGGGCACACGCGACGCGCCGGAGCGGCTAGGAGCGATCGGGGCACGACGACAGCGAGGGGCGGGGCGCGCGAGCCGGTGAGGCTGCAGCAGCGGAGCGGGGGCAGCGCGCTATAGGTCGCGGCCAGTGAGTAGGGGACGAGGCGACGGTGGCCGCACACGGAAGGGACAAGGGCGAGGCGCAGCGAGGCGGGGCTCGAGCACGCGTGTGCGTGTGCGCGCGAGACGCACCGAGCGTGGCGAGCGTGGGAGGTGCGGACGGCGCGAGGACGGCGCAGTTGCGAGCGTGGGACGAGCGCGGCGAGGAGAGGGGAGTCGGGCTCACTGCGAGGAGTAGGGACGTGGAAGCGGTGCTTGGGCAGGACGACGGCGACGACATGCGTAGGGGGAAGGCAGACCGGTGGGGAAGTCCGGCGAGGCGGCGTGGGCTTCTGGCGGCGACGGGCGACGGCGTCGGTGGCCTCCTCCTCTCGGTCACGATCCAATCGAGGGAGAGGGGGGAGGAGATATTTTGTGGGAGAGGAGTGGGGGGTGTCGGTGGCTAGTGGGGGAGTGGGGGAGGTTATGGCGGCGGGGTGGGCCGGCCTGGCAGCCCGGTGGGTTGGCCCAGTTGGGCCACGGCCCAGGGGGTTTTCTTTTATATTTTTTGTTTTGTCTTTTGTTTTTCTGTTTTTAACATTTTTCTTTTATCTATTTTCTTTTACTGTTTTAATTCAACTTAGGGCATTTAAGTATTTTATAATTTGTGTTTTCTTTACTATAATTACCTATGCCATTTTTGGCACGCTCCGAACATTTTTGTTCTAATTTTTGATTTTTTTTATTATTTAACTTTATTTTAAATTTGAAATTGAATCGGTTTTGAACTAACGATAGATTAGCAACAGTAACCGTGGTGACGTGGCACCATTAGCGTGGAATTACTGTATCTTGATTACCCGGGCGTTACAAAACTCCTCCACTACAAGAAATCTCGTCCCGAAATTTTAGGAGGTAGAAGGAAACAGGTGGGGTATTCATCACGCAGGCGGTCCTCGCGTTCCCATGTGGCTTCATCTTCAGAGTGATGCGACCACTGGACGTTGAGGAATTTGATCGCTTTCTGACGTGTGTGGCGTTCAGCTTGGTCGAGAATGCGGACTGGATGCTCTTTGTAGGGGAGGTCCTGTTGCAATTCGAGCACTTCATGATCCACTATTCGGATTGGGTCCTTGAAGCAGTGTCGGAGTTGTGACACGTGGAACACATCGTGAACCTAGGAAATGTTCGACGAAAGCTCTAGTTGATATGCCACTTTTCCACGCCTTTCGAGAATAGTGAAGGGACCGATATAGCGAGGAGCTAGCTTGCCCTTGATCCCTAAGCGGTGAGCACCCTTCATTGGTGTAACTCGAAGATAAGCCTTTTCGCCAGGTTGATAGACCATGTCTTTGTGATGACGGTCATACTGACTTTTCTGACGCGACTGAGCAGTCTTGAGATTCTCGCGAATAATGCGGACTTGTTCTTCGGCCTGTTGGATAATATCCGGACCGAAGAGTGGACGTTCCCTAGTTTCTGACCAGTTCAGAGGGGTCCGACACTTTCATCCATATAACACTTCGAATGGGGACATCTTCAGACTAGCTTGATAGCTATTATTATAAGAGAACTTGGCATATGGAAGAGATTCCTCCCATTTCTTGCCGAAGGAAATTACACAAGCTCGAAGCATGTCTTCGAGAACTTGGTTGACACGTTCAACCTGTCCTTACGACTGAGGATGAAACGCAATACTGAATGACAGATGAGTTCCCATAGCTTCTTGGAAACTAGCCCAGAACCTTGAAGTGAATAAGCTACCACGGTCTGAACTGCTAACCAGTGGAATACCGTGAAGTGAAACAATTCTGGACATATAGAGAGTTGCAAGCTGACTAGCAGTGATTGTCTCTTTGACCGCCAGAAAATGTGCAACTTTAGAAAGCCGGTCAATGACGACAAGAATAGCATCATTACCTTTTGCGATTTGGGAAATCCAGTGACGAAGTCCATTTCAACATGGTCCCATTTTCATTCAGGAATAGAGATAGGTTGCAGAGTTCCAGCAGGCCTTTGATGCTCTGCTTTGATATGGCGGCAAACGTCACACTCAGCAACATATCGAGCAATGTCTTGCTTCATATTAGACCACCAGAATCTCTGACGGATGTCCTGGTACATCTTTGTACTACCGGGATGAATAGACAAAGGCGTATCATGAGCTTCTTTCATAACCTTTTTAGTCTGATCCAGGTTTTTCCTCAAACGTGGTACCACTAGGCGGCCTTTGAAGTACAAGGCGCCATCATCGGCGATAGTGAAGAATGAGGGCTTTCCTTCTGCTAGATGGCGTTTAATCTTATGGACTTCAGAGTCATAACCTTGAATAGTCTTTATACCATCTACGAGATCTGGTACGACAGCCAGGGTATTTAGAGAACCCTTAGTAACAACATGAAGATTCATCTTCTGAAACTCTGGGGGAGGGGGAGCGAGTGCTCCAGGAGGAACAATATGAAGGTTCAGCTTTCTAAATTCTTCGACAAGCAAGGGCTGAACTTTGTGAACCAGGAGGTGGTTGCAGTAAGACTTGCGGCTCAAGGCATCAACCATTACATTAGCCTTGACGGGGGTATAGGATATACCCACGTCAAAGTCTGCAACAGTTTCCATCCATCTCTGCTGACGGAGGTTCAGATCTGGCTGAGTAAACAGATACTTCAGACTTTGGTGGTCGCTGAAGATCTCGCAACGATTACCGAGAAGGTAATGTCGCCACTGCTTCAGTACATGAATGACAGCAGCAAGCTCGAGGTCGTGAACTGGGTAGTTTTCTTCATGAGGGCGCAGTTGACGACAGGCATAAGCAATCACTCTGCGCTCTTGCATTAGGACACAGCCTAATCCTTGACGGGAAGCATCATAGTAAATGACGAAGTCCTTCTTAGTATCAGGTGGAGCAAGCACTGGGGCAGAAGTCAACTTGTCTTTGAGCGCCTGAAACTTTCCTGACACTTGTCTGTCCATTCGAACTTGACACCCTTATGCAATAGATTACTCAGAGGCCTGGCAATCTTGGAGAAGTTCTTGACGAATCGACGGCAATAGCTGGCGAGACAGAGAAAACTTCTGACTTGCTTGACATTCTTCGGAGGAGTCTAATCGAGAATAGCCTGAACTCGTTCAGGGTTGACGGCAATACCATCCTTGGAGATGACATGCCCAAAATAGGTTACTTCAGGGAGCCAGAATTCACACTTGGAATACTTAGCATACAGTTGATGCTCTCAAAGCTTTTCCAGCACAAGACGAAGATGTTCAGCATGTTCTTCTTTGTTCTTGGAAAAAACAAGGATATCATCCAGATAAACCACGATGAACTTGTCAAGGTAATCCATGAATATATAGTTCATCAGACGAGAGAAGGTGGCGGGAGCATTCGTTAAGCCGAATGACATGACAGTGTACTCGTATGACCCATACCGAGTCACGAAGGCGGTTTTTGGGATATCCTCTTCACGAACACGGATCTGGTGGTAACCCAACCGCAAGTCGAGTTTGGAGAACACTGATGAGCCAGCCAGTTGATCATAAAGATCATTGATCCGAGGAAGAGGATATTTATTCTGAATGGTAGCTTGGTTTATAGGGCGGTAGTCTTGGACCAATCGGTTTGTCCCATCCTTCTTCTGAACAAAGAGAGAAGGTGCTCCCCAAGGAGAGTAACTAGGGCGAATGAAACCTTTGATAAGAGATTTTCCGATTTCCTCCTTAAGCTCAATGAGTTCATGCGGCGGCATCTTGTAGGGTCGTTTGGCTATAGGAGTGGTGCCTGGTTTCAAGTCGATGATGAATTCGACAGCTCTAGCAGGGGGAATCCCTGGAAGTTCTTCCAGAAAGACGTCTTAGAATTCACGAACGATGGGAATGTTTTCAATGCCCTCGAGTGGTGCAGTGTTCAACGCATTCAAGGCATAAATTCGTGCTTCGGTGTTCTGAACTAGATGAGCTTGGTAAGCAATTATTTCATCAGAAGGGTGTAGCAGATGGACGATTTTAGTGGCGCAAACTATAGAAGCAGTATGCACTTTCAACCAATCCATTCCCAGAATGAGATCAATGTTATAGGACTTCAGTACAATGGGAGAGACAAGGAATTCCAGTCCATCGATTTCAACGGAGACGTCATTGCAAATCATGGAGGTCTGACATTGGCCCGCGGGAGTGTGCACTAATAGCGAAGTGTTCATGTCCTCACATTTAATGTCATGCAAGCATGCAAAATCTTCTGACATGAATGAATGTGATGCACCTATATCAAATAAAACATATGCTAGTACTGAATTTATGAGAAGTGTACCCATCACGGTAGCAGGCTGGTCTAGAACTTCATTGAGATCAACGTGGTTGGCATGAACATGACCATAAGACCTGGCATTGTTGTTGCGAGGCTGGTTGCTTGCACGGCCAGCTGCAGGAAGGGCCAGTTGATTCTGGTTCTGAAAGGAGTTCTTGGCGAGGTGACCTGGTTGGCCACACTTGTAGCATAGACCATTATTGGGAGTGGGAACATGAGCTTGGGGTGGTGGAGCTGGAAGCCTTGGCTGCCTAGTTGGTGGGGGAGGCAGACGTGGTGCAGCATAGGACTGCCTTGGAGCAGGTGCAGTTGGCTGGTACATGCTGTTGGGAATCCATATCCTACGCTTCTGCGAGGACTGTCCCGAAGATGAACCCGTGTCACGGTTGCGCCTGTGAGAGCTCTGGTGTTCCTGCAGACCAGTTTCGTCATTGATGGCCTTGTTCACCAAGGTGGCAAAATCAGCAAAGTCATGCACTAGAAGTTCGAGCTTGATATCAGCTTGAAGGCCATCACGGAACTTCTCCTGTCTGCGTGCATCAGTTCCAATGTCTTCTTCAGCATAGCAGGACAGATCCGGAAACTCCTGCTAATAAGCTTCGACAGTTTTGTTGCCCTGGGTGAGGTTGTGAAACTCGCGCTTCTTCCGGTCCATGACTCCCTGAGGAATGAAGCGAGCACGAAAAGCGGCTTGGAAGTCTGGCCAGGTGATGATTGTTCCAACTGGCAGAGTACGCCTGTGGCTGTCCCACCATTGAGCAGCGGGTCCCTTCAAGAAGAAGGAAGCAAAGGTGACGTAGCTGGCAGGGACTGCATCAGCAGACTCCATCTCATAGGTGATGTCACAGAGCCAGTCATCAGCATCCAGAGGCTGAGTTGAGCTGCGATACACAGTTGGGTTGAGGCGCATGAAATCCTGCAGAGGCACTTAGGTTGGCTGTTGGTTCATATTGGGGCGAGGAAACTGAGCCATCATATTTTCCATGAATTGGCGACTCAGCTCTAACTGTTGGATCATACTAGCCATGTACTCAGGCGGTGGTGGGGCATGGCCACCATGACCACGACCACCTAGTCTAACCATCCTGCTAATATATAAGGGGTGGTTCGGCATTGAGAATTTGCAAGGGCAAAAATCATTCATGATGAAACATGCATAATGAAAGGAACAAGATAGATACTACATAGTAGTTGGCACATCTTACAAAAGAGATCATGCATAGAGTTCGGTACGCAGAGTTCAGTACATAGACTAAGAACAACATAGGCGGCACGCAGGCTCGCGGAGAATGCATCTAACACTAACAAGCAAGCCTACATCAGTCCCAGGAGGAACCGTGGAGGTAGGTGTAGCCTGACAACTGGTAGTGACCCAAAGGGAAGACCTCCACGCGAGTAGCCTGGGGTCCGCGGATACTCTGGTGCGGAACCCGACGCGCAGGTGGCAGGAGAGGACCAAGTGCGGGAGAGTAGCCTCCCACATCTGGCCAGCCGATGCCCTGGGGCATCATGGTCCTGGAAGGGTAGATCGCAGAACGCGGCAGATCACCAGACCGAACAGAGGGGTGCAACAGCGTCAAAGCACGGTACAGGTCCTAACGGGTGGTGTACAACTCGTGGCGAAGACCTCGGTTAGCTCTATCCAGCCCATCAGCATGCAGAACCAGGTTCTGATGGTAGAAGGGCTCTCGGGTGATAGTGGAGTAGGCAGCAGTGTAGTATCCCTCCGCACCAACATTGGATGCAATAGCAATGTGCCTGAAGGGGGAGGTGTCCAACTCCGGATACTCTCCACAAAGACGTGTTAGAGCAGCATAAGCAGCATCGTGGACCGCCATATCTATAGTAACTCCAACACCATGAGTAGTAGGCAGCACGGTAGTGGAGTCATACTCCCGAGAGTAGAGGTGGACGATGGCACGGTACTTCTCCTGGTTGAAGTCTTGGTACTCCTCATAGTCAGTGTACTCAGGGTGCCAGCAATAACCCAGATAGGTCATCATCTCAACCAACACAGCAGGTGATCCTGAGGCACCAATGGCCGTCGTGTGGCGCATGACCTGTCTCGTGGGCTCCATCTGAAAACAAAGATGTATTCATAGGAGTCAAATGACAATGTGGATAATGTTCAAATACTACTCTAAAGAATAACTAGGGCTTATCCAACTTTGGGGTGAACGTGGTCACGGGATACTAGTGTTAAAGTTAGTAAAATCGTTTAACCTAAGTAGAAGAGAGTTCAGAGTCCCAGAGTAAGGATCGAGGAGTAAAAGATCCTAATACCACCCAGATGGCGATGTGGGCCCGTAAGGCACACGACCTTGTTAGTAAAAGTTTTTGTAATGTCTAGACTCAACTTCGGCCAAGGAGTGTGGAAGGGGATTCCTACAGGCAGTCAGCTCTGATACCAACTTGTGACGCCCCCGATTCAACTGTACACTAATCATACATGCAAACGTGTATGATCAAGATCAGGGACTCACGGGAAGATATCACAACACAACTCTACAAATAAAATAAGTCATACAAGCATCATATTACAAGCTAGGGGCCTCGAGGGCTCGAATACAAGAGCTCGATCATAGACTAGTCAGCGGAAGCAACAATATCTGAGTACAGACATAAGTAAACAAGTTTGCCTTAAGAAGGCTAGCACAAACTGGGATACAGATCGAAAGAGGCGCAGGCCTCCTTCCTGGGATCCTCCTAAACTACTCTTGGTCGTCGTCAGTGGGCTGCACGTAGTAGTAGGCACCTCCCGAGTAGTAGTAGTCGTCATCGACGGTGGCGTCTGGCTCCTGAGCTCCATCGTCTGGTCGCAGCAATCGGGTATAGGAAGGGGGAAAAGGGGGATCAAAGCAACCGTGAGTACTCATCCAAAGTACTCGCAAGCAAGGAGCTACACTACATATGTATGCAATGGTATCAAATGGAATACGGGTATCATATGTGGACTGAACTGCAGAATGCTGGAATAAGGGGGGATAGCTAGTCCTATCGAAGTCTACGCTTCTGGTAACCTCCATCTTGCTGCAGGAGAATAGAGTAGATGGTAAGTTCACCAAGTAACATCGCATAGCATAATCCTAACCGATGATCCTCCCCTCGTCGCCCTGTGAGAGAGCGATCAACAGTTGTATCTGGCACTTGGAAGGGTGTGTTTTATTAAGTATCCGGTTCTGGTTGTCATAAGGTCAAGGTACAACTCCAAGTCGTCCTGTTACCGAAGATCACGGCTATTTTAATAGATTAACTTCCCTGCAGGGGTGCACCACATTTCCCAACACGCTCGATCCCCTTTGTCGGGACACACTTTCCTGGGTCATGACCGGCCTCAGAAGATTAACAAGTCGCAGCCCTACCTAGGCACAACAGAGAGGTCAGCATGCCGGTCTAAATCCTATGCGCGCAGGGGTCTGGGCCCATCGCCCATTGCACACCTGCACGTTGCATGGGCGGCCGGAGAGCATACCTAGCAACCTCCATTACAAAGGAAGTTACGTTACGCGGTCCAACCCGGCGCGCGCCGCTCAGTTGCGGACGTCACGAAGGCTTCGGCTGATACCATGACGTCGAGTGCCCATAACTGTTCCCGTGTAGATGGTTAGTGCGTATAGGCCAGTAGCCAGACTCAAATCAAATACCAAGATCTCGTTAAGCGTGTTATCTTGAAGTCATCGCGAACGCCGACCAGGGCCAGGCCCACCTCTCATCTGGGTGGTCTCAACCTGCCCTGTCGCTCCGCCACAAAGATCCACACAGAGGGCCGTCGGGAAAGCATGTCCTTCCAGCCCCCAATTCGTGAATCAACCGCGGGTACTCAACGAGCCGACCCGACTTTAGTCACAACATATATCATGTGTAGTAGGTATAGTATATACCCGTGATCAACACCCGACATGATCACGGCCCGATAGTATAGCATGGCAGACAGACAAGAATCTAGGGCCACTGATGATAAACTAGCATCCTATACTAAGCATTTAGGATTGCAGGAAAGGTATCAAAAGTTGTAGCAACAATGACAGGCTATGCATCATAATAGGATTAACGGAAAGCAGTAACATGCTACACTACTCTAATGCAAGCAGTAGAGAGAAGAGTAGGAGATATCTGGTGATCAAGGGGGGCTTGCCTGGTTGCTCTAGCAAGAGAGAGGGGTTGTCAACACCGTAGTCATACTGGGTAACAGCGGCGTCGGTCTCGGTGTCTAGTGAGAGAAGAGGGGGAAGAAACAATAAATATTAAGCAAACAGATGCATGACGATTGTCGGTGTCAAAACCGGTAGATCTCGGGTAGGGGGTCCCGAACTGTGCGTCTAAGGCGGATGGTAACATGAGGCAGGGGACACGATGTTTTACCCAGGTTCGGACCCTCTTGATGGAGGTAAAACCCTACGTCCTGCTTGATTATTCTTGATAAGATGAGTAGTACAAGAGTTGATCTACCACGAGATCGGAGAGGCTAAACCCTAGAAGCTAGCCTATGGTATGATTGTCTGTTGTCCTATGGACTAAAATCCTCCGGTTTATATAGACACCAGAGGGGGCTAGGGTTACACAAGGTCGGTTACAAAGGAAGAGATATAGATATCCATATTGCCTGGCTTGCCTTCCACGCCAAGTAGAGTCCCATCCGGACACGGGACGAAGTCTTCAATCTTGTATCTTCATAGTCCAACAGTCCGGCCAAAGGATATAGTCCGGTTTTCCGGAGGCCCCCTAATCCAGGACTCCCTCAGTAGCCCGGCTTCAATGACGATGAGTCCGGTGCGCATTGCTGTCTTCGGCATTGCAAGGCGGGTTCTTCTCCAAATTTCGAACGTTTGCTAAGCAGTGTCCGGTCCCATAAATGTTGAACCTCTTGGCTTCTGCGCCCAATAAGGGCTATCTTCCACGCGTTGAATGAATGCGAGGCGCTAGGGAATTTTTACATTCGCCCCCTAGCCAGATAAATAAATTGTCTATTAGAGGGATGGGGATCCTTAGATCCAATTCATACCATCCTCCCCCAGCGAGAATCCATCGGAACGTGCTTCGGAAAGATCCACTCCAGCATGGCCGACCTCCGCAGCTCCTCCTCCCGCCCCAGCAGACCTAAGCCCGGTGATTGGGAGAGGTGTTCAGTCCCACGCAGTCGATTAGTCGAACTGCATACTAAGGGATTTCTCCCTCCGGCGTATATGGTGCCCGTCCGAGCCGGGCTCGCCACCTACAATGGCGGGGAGCAGGCGGAGAGCTTCCCTAGCCCTTCTACAGGGGAGCGGGTATGCCTTGTCCCTTACTTATTAAGGGGACTCGGATTTCCGATTCATCCGTTCCTCCGCGGGCTCCTGGAGTTTTACGGCCTCCAACTGCATAATTTCACCCCTGCTTCCATTTTACACATTGCCGGCTATGTTGCCCTCTGCGAGTTATTCCTGGGCTGCGAGGCTCATTTCGAGCTGTGGAAAAGGTTATTTTGCCTCGTCCCTCGCACACAGAAGGGGTCACTTTATCAAGTGGGCGGAGCCGAGATATGGCGCATCGCCGAAACCGGATACCTGTACGGTACTCCAAAGAAGACGTCCGAAGACTGGCCTTCGGAATGGTTTTATATGGAGGACGTCCCCCTTCCAGACCCTGTTCGGCGGGGTCTTCCTGAGTTCAGCAATGCTCCTCTGAAGAAACGCCGAAGTTGGCGCCCGCGGAGCCCCAGGAGGAAGACAACGGAGAAGTCCTCTACCTGATGGACCGGATTAAAGCACTGGCTCAATCAGGATTGACAGTAATCAAGGTTATGTCAATATGCATAATGCGGGGAGTGCAACCGCTTCAATATCGAGGGCACCCCTTGTGGTGTTTTAACGGGGAAGATGACGCCACCCGTTGCGGGCGTAAGGGCCCGGACAACGCTGCCGCCTTAGCAAAAATTCTGTCCGAATTGTTCAAGGGAGAGGAAGAGGAGTTCATCTGCCTCAAGCCACGGGATGGATTCTCCATGTACAACCCTCCAAGCTGGGTGAGTTATATCTCCTTATTCCCATTCTTCCCGCACTCTCTGTCATAGGTACTCACCTTGCCATTTTGCGGCAGGAACTGCGAAAAGCCATAAGGGAGGTCAGCAGCCCATCTCCTCAACCAGAGGACCCTAAACGGGCCCTCGGTCTCGGACTCGAAGAAGATCCGGACATATTCGTGGAGCTGATAAACCGGCAGTTCTATTAATTAAGTTGTGATAACGCCATGGTGGCCATTACGACTGACTATCCCGGACTGTTTCCTGCGTCGCACGTAAGAAAAACCAAAAATCCCAACTCCAAAACCTAGGATCCCCTTTTAGACACTTCACCTACCATATACATATGGTGTTTTTACAGGGAAGGCATTCGGGACACCATGTCGAACCCGCAGCAACTCGCCCACAAGAGGCACCGGGGCCAGGTAGGCCAAAAAGGAAGGCGGTCAGGACGGAGACGCCGGCGCAGAGGTATGACAGAAACCCCGCTCCGTGGTTGTCATCTTTCTTGAAATGTAATGACGTCCATGTTTCTTTAACAGAAAAAACGCTCGCCGGAATATGTCCGGTGAGGCTGCCGATCACGCTTTCACCAGTCAGGCTCCAGGACCGGACATAGAGGCGGAAGCCAACATGGGGCGAACGCCGGATACTCTCCCTACAGAGGATGCGGATAGGCTATCTGCTACAAATTCAGAAGTGGAGAGCGCCATGAATCATAGGCGTCGCTGGGCCGTACTCCGCGACACTTGCTTTTCACCAGAGGCATTTGATGCCTTCAATTCTGGAGAGGCGTACGTCCGTGCTGCTTAAGATGGTCTAGCCAGAGCCACGGACCAGTATGTAAAGGATGTACGGGTAAGTAAATCTGACGATTATATGTATCAGTAGCCCCTGAGACTTGAAACAGTTAGCAGAACTGATTTAAGGATCATCGTATTGTGTAGGTTCTTACAGAGAAGAATAATCGACTGTCACAGGAGCTGGAGGAATGCAAGACCCAACTTCGGGCCGCTGTTGCCGCATTGAAGGAACCGAAAAAGTCCCCAGCTGGTAACGTTTCTTTCAAAGAATAATCGGTACCGTATAGCATGCGGCATGGCTGCAGGTCTAACAATAGATGTTTGCAGATGAATCCGGAGAGAATCTAGAGGAGCAGCATGCCGTACGACAGCTAAAGGCTGGCAACGCGTGCTGACTGAGGTCAGGCGGGAGAAAAACAATCTCCAAGACGCCAATACCAAGCTAAGCATGGAACTGAAAGATTTTCGAGCCCAGCTTGCGGACTCCGAGAAGGAGAATAAGCGGCTTCAACGCGGCATATTTAGTAAGTGCTTGAACGAACCCTTAATAAAGGGGACGGCGGAGAAGCCGGCTAACAGAGTTATGTCTGCAGGTATGCTGACGGGTGGTCAAGCGGAGGAGATGCCCGGGTCTGCGGGTGATCTTCTATCCGAGCTCTCACAACTACACGAACAAGTTCGGCAGGTGATGCAAGGCATTGCCCAGGCCTTGCGGCCATCCGTCTCCCTGCCAGAAGGCGTTGGAGAGCTTGTGGAGAAGCTCAAGGGAGCACGGCGGCACTTCCGATTATAGAAGATATCTGCCTGCCGTCATGGTGCCAGGGAAGCCTGGGCCATGGTGAAGACGCGGTATACCAAGGCTGACCCAAATCACATGGCCGAGGTTGGACCTGTGGGGCCCGACGGCAAAGAGATCCCCGTTAGCTTAGTCTATGTGCAAGTAGAATTAGCCGCAAAATATTCCCAACAGGATTGTAGGCTAGACCGCCTGTTGGATGGTATAGAAGAGGAATTTAGTCAGTCTGCATGACTATGTAATTAAAGTGACATGTATAATGCCTTCTAGCCGGATTGTAGATCATTTGTCATGGCGGACCTTTTCGCTTCAACCTCGGGACCCGATAGTTCGGAGTGTATCTGAATACCCGCTTAGTTATATAAGAACCGGGGTATGCGTGGAGACCAGGCTTAGGGGTCATTAGTGCTTGAACAGACAAGTGCCCAACTAGTTATGTTATATTACATGGGTAGTAAGAAACATCTTCCAGGGAGAATAGTTTCGTTAAGGGTTCCTTTCCCTGGGAACGCATGCCCTAAAGTGCATATCCGGACTGCGAGAGGAAACGCAGGAAAAAACATCTGGGGGCATATATGGAAAATAAATAAAAATAATCTTTTGTTCGCCGACCGAATATTCCCTTAAGAATGCTAGCTTTCGGCTTCACCCAGTCTGAGGTACACATCCGACTGACCCGGCAATAACAATCGCAGAGGTGCTCCCCTTATGCCCTAGCCGAATTAACGGGAATGTAGGGCATAAATACAAGAGCCAGGCAACCCAGCTTGGCCAAAACTTAAGTCATATCGATGCATATAGTGGCGAAGAAAAGGTACGTGCGGAAGAATAACACATGTGCGGGGTGTGAAGCCCAGATAGATAATTAAGCTTCTGTGTAAGAAGCCCCCATGTATAATGAGCACGGTTAGCGCATCTATAATGTGCAAGCGAGGCAGAAGGTGGCCCTTGAAGGCCTAGAGAAAGATAAAAAGAAAGAAAGAGAAAAAAGACAGATAATATATATGCAAAAAATGGACAGAGGAAGGAGACGAACATAGAGTCCGGCGCTAGGCGTAGAATCTTCGGAGTCTGGCGGCGTTCCATGGGTTCGGCTCAAGTCTATTATTCGATGCATCCCGCAGACGGTACGCTCCACCGGTCAGAACTTGGTCAATAATGAAGGGACCTTCCCATTTGGGCTCGAGCTTGGACTTTTTCTTCTCCGGCAGGCGTAGAACTAACTCGCCAACGTTATAAGTTTTGGCCCGTACTTCTCTGCTTTGGTATCTGCGAGCCTGTTGCTGATAAAATGCGGAACGGGCTTTTGCCACGTCGCGCTCCTCCTCCAGGGTGTCCAGACTATCCTGCCGATCGAGCTCGGCTTCTCTTTCTTTGAACATGCGCACTCGAGGTGAGTCATGAATTATGTCGCAGGGCAAAACTGCCTCTGTGCCGTACACCATAAAGAAGGGTGTATATCCGGTAGTGTGATTCGGCATGGTCGGCAGCCCCCAGAGTATGGAGTCGAGCTCCTCTACCCAGTGCGTGTTAGACTCCTTTAAGGACCGCACTAATCTAGGTTTAATGCCGCTCATGATAAGACCATTTGCTCGCTCAACTTGGCCGTTGGTTTGTGGGTGATAGATGGAAGCATAATCGAGCTTGATGCCCATGTTGCTGCACCAGAGTTTTACCTCGTTGGCCGTGAAGTTCATGTTGTTGTCCGTGATGATGCTGTGGGGGACGCCATAACGGTGTACAACCCCGGATATGAAGTCTATCACCGGTCCGGATTAAGATGTTTTAACAGGTTTGGCTTCTACCCATTTGGTGCATTTATCTTCCATGACCAATAAGTTTTTTTTCTTATGGGTTCCCCCTTTAAGGGGTCCAACCATGTCAAGCCCCCAGACCACGAAAGGCTAGGTAATGGGGATTGTTTGGAGGGCAGTGGGTGGCATATGGCTTTGGTTTGCAAACAGCTGGCAACCGGCGCAGCGTCAGACCAAGTCCTGTGCATCTGTCCGGGCCGTCGGCCAATAAAAACCTGTGTGGAAAGCCTTGCTTACAAGGGCCCGGGCTGCGGCGTGGTGGCCGCCGAGTCCGGCGTGAATTTCTGCCAAAAGCTTCCGCCCTTCCTCTTCGAAGATGCACCTTTGAAGGACTCCGGTAGTGCTTTTCATATACAGCTCTCCCTCATGGACCATGTAGGCTTTAGATCGCTGCACTATGCAGCGTGCCTCATTTTGGTCCTCCGGGAGTTCCTGCCTAGTTAGGTAGGCCAGGAATGGTTCTGTCCACGGGGCGATGACGGCCATTATTACGTGGGCTGAAGGTGTTATTTCAGTGGCAGAGCCTCTGATTATGTCAGAGTGTTCGGTATCGGGCGTTTTGGCCGAGTCCGGGCTGTTGTTACCGGTGTCCCCTTCCCATACCACCGATGGTTTAAATAACCTTTCCAAAAAGATGTTGGGGGGACCGCGTCACATTTTGAGCCGATGCGGGCGAGGATATCCGCCGCCTAATTGTTTTCCCGAGCCACATGGTGAAATTCGAGCCCTTCGAACCGAGCTGCCATCTTTAGGACGGCGTTTCGATAGGCCACCATCTTCAGATCCTTGGCATCAAAGTCTCCATTTATTTGGGATATTGCGAGGTTCGAATCCCCACGCACCTCCAGGCGTTGAATGCCCATGGAGACTGCCATCCGAAGACCATGCAACAGGGCTTCGTATTCGGCTGCGTTGTTGGAGTCTGTATACAGTATCTGTAGTACGTACTGAACGGTATCTCCGGTTTGGGACGTCAGGACGACGCCAGTCCCCAGACCGGCCAGCAGTTTGGAGCCGTCGAAGTGCATGATCCAATTGCATTATGCGCCGTACTCTTTAGGGAGTTCGGCTTCCGTCCATTCGGCGACAAAGTCGGTCAATACTTGCGATTTAATGGCTCGCCGAGGTTTGTATGTTATGTCGAACGGGAGGAGCTCAATGGCCCATTTGGCAATCCGGCCCGTGGCGTTGTGGTTGTTTATTATATCATTAAGTGGCACTTCCGAGGCTACTGTAATTGAACACTCTTGAAAGTAGTGTCGCAGCTTTCGGGATGCCATGAATACCGCATAGTCTATCTTTTGACAATGTGGGTATCGTGATTTGCATGGAGTGAGGACAGTGGATACATAGTATACCGGCTTTTGAAGAGGGAATTTATATCCGTCAGCTTCTCATTCGACGGCGAGCACTGCGCTTACAACTTGATGAGTTGCCGCAATGTACAACAGCATTTGTTCGCCGATGTTTGGCGCGGCCAGGATTGGGTTGGTTGCTAGTATGGCTTTTATTTCTTCCAATCCGGCTGTGGCAGTGTCCGTCCACTCGAAGTGTTCGGTGCGCCGAAGGAGGCGATAAAGGGGTAATGCCTTTTCTCCTAAGCGGGAGATAAAGCGGCTTAGAGCCGCCACACATCCAGTTAGTTTCTGGATTTGTTTGAGGTCCGTTGGGGTAGCCAACTGTGACAGAGCTTGGATTTTGGCCGGATTAGCTTCAATTCCTCTACTGGAGACAATGAAGCCCATGAGCTTTCCGGCTGGTACGCCGAAAACACATTTTTCCGGATTGAGCTTGATGTCGTATGTTCGGAGGTTGTCGAATGTGAGCCTCAAGTCGTCTATTAGAGAGTCGATGTGTTTGGTTTTAACGACCACATCATCTATGTATGCCTCTACTATTTTGCCGATCTGTTTTTCCAGACATGTCTGGATCATGCGCTGATATGTTGCGCCGGCGTTTTTGAGTCCAAAAGGCATTGTATTGAAACAGAAAGGGCCGTATGGTGTGATAAATGTCGTTGCGGCTTGGTCGGACTCCGCCATCTTGATTTGGTGGTAGCCGGAGTATGCGTCGAGGAAACACAATGACTCGTGTCCTGCGGTAGCATCGATCATTTGATCGATGCGGGGGAGGGGGAAGGGATCCTTTGGGCAAGCCTTGTTGAGATCCTTGAAATCTACACATAGGCGCCAGGATTTGTCCTTCTTTGGTGCCATCACTAGGTTTGCTAGCCAGTCTGGGTGTTTTATTTCTCTAATGAATCCGGCCTCCAATAACTTGGCTAGTTCCTCTCCCATAGCATGTCTCTTAGGTTCAGAGAAACGCCGAAGAGCCTGCTTGACCGACTTGAATCCCTTTAGGATATTGAGACTGTGCTCGGCCAGCCTGCGTGGGATTCCTGACATGTCTGAGGGGTGCCAGGCGAATATGTCCCAATTCTCGCGCAGGAACTCTCGTAGTGCGATGTCCACGACGGGGTTTAACTGTGCCCCGATGGAGGCTGTTTTTGTAGGGTCCGTTGGGTGGACTTGGAATTTGACTATTTCGTCTGCTGGTTTAAAATAGGTGGACTTGGATCTCTTGTCAAGTATTACGTCGTCCCTGTCCACTTTGGAGCGTAGCGCAGTTAATTCCTCGGCCAAGAGGGCTTCAGATAATGCCTCGAGGGCCAATGCGACTGTTTTGTTTTCGGCGCGGAGTGCTGTGTCCGGATCACTAGCGAGAGTGATGATTCCGTTGGGCCCGGGCATTTCGAGCTTCATGTACCCATAATGGGGTATGGCTTGGAAGATCGTGAACGCCTCCCGTCCTAAAAGGGCGTGGTATCCACTACTGAACGTGGCCACTTGGAATGTAATTTCTTCGGACCTATAGTTCTCCGGCGTGCCGAATACCACATCTAGTGTGATTTTCCCAGCACAGCGTGCTTCCCTACTAGGGATGATTCCTATGAAGGTTGTGCTGCTTTGCTCAATGTGGTTCCAGTCTATTTCCATTTTTTTGAAGAGTTTCCTCATAGATGAGGTTTAATCCACTGCCGCCGTCCATGAGTACTTTGGTGAGTCGAAAGCCGTCCACAATTGGACTGAGGACCAGTGCAGCTGGTGCTCGGGCAGTTCAGAATTTAGGTTCGTCACTGGCATTGAAGGTAATAGCCGTGTCACTCCATGGATTCATTGCTGCTATGTGGCAGATTTTGGCGAGGCTGCGGAGTGTTCGCTTAAGCCTATTATTTGATGCGAAGGTTTCAAAAACTGTTAATACCGTATTGTTATCCACAGGATGGTGCTCTGTGGCATTTGGGATAAGAAGATCCTCACCACTTTTGGCCACCTGCCGGAGTATCCAACATGCTCTAAGGCTGTGCGTTGGTATGGTATCCGCTGTGCTATGAATTTTGCAGGGTCCGCTAAGCCATCCCTCCAATACGGTTCCATGCCCTATAGAGGGTTTTTGTTTCTTTGTAACAAACTCGGGTGTCTTATGATAGTGCACCCTTTTACTTCAGACTGGGTGTATATTCTTAGCCGGATTATCCCAAAATTTGGTTTCGGTTTTCCAGGCGCTTTCCATCGCACAATACTTTCGTACTATGGATGCCAAGTCAGCGAAGCGTGATATGTCACGGCGACTTAAGGCGTTAAGGATTCCCTTGTCCGTGCAATTATTGCAGAAAAATGAGACTGCATCTTCCTCGCGACAGTCCTTAACCTTGTTCGTCACAAGGAGGAATCTGGCCCAATAATGATGTACTGTTTCATGGGGCTCTTGCCTGATGTGGGAAAGATCGTTTATGTCTGGGTGCGTGGGTGGAATTGAGTCCGAACCCCTGCCCAATCTGAGACCCAGGGGCCGAGGTTTTTCCAATATTGGAATTTCGGGTTCCAGTATGTTCCCAATAAGTCTGGCCCGCTGCCTGACTCTAGGTTCAGGGCCTAGGTGGTGTCCTCCCGTAAACGGGTATCCAGCTCGGAGAGCTCAGGAATCCGGACATAGTTAGTCCTCAAGATAGAAGAGGAATCGCCGCATTGTTCCTCCACCACCACAACATGGTGGGTGACCGATGGAGAGTTAATCTTCCTTTGATCGGGTTTAAGCCCAATCCGATCATAGTCCGTAGCGACTCCCAAGGCGGCGATGCGATCCAAGAGCTCATTTAGGGAAGATAGCTCCATTGGATCCATCTGCTCGGCGAATTCCGAGCCGACGTGGAGGTTGTTTTTGATGACCCAAGAAGTCATCATCGGGGCAGCAGCCGAACGGGCGGTCATGATGAAACTGCCTAGTCGGAGAGTTTGGCCGACAGCCAGGGCTCCCTCGGCAGTGATGTTGTTCTCAACAACGAGATGAGGCATCCTTCCTTATGGTGACGGCACAGAGGAACTCTCAATGAAAGCACCAATGTCGGTGTCAAAACTGGCAGATCTTGGGTAGGGGGTCCCGAACTGTGTGTCTAAGGCGGATGGTAACAGGAGGCAGGGGACACGATGTTTTACCCAGGTTCGGGCCCTCTTGATGGAGGTAAAACCCTACGTCCTGCTTGATTATTCTTGATAATATGAGTAGTACAAGAGTTGATCTACCACGAGATCGGAGAGGCTAAACCCTAGAAGCTAGCCTATGGTATGATTGTCTGTTGTCCTACGGACTAAAATCCTCTGGTTTATATAGACACCGAAGGGGGCTAGGGTTACACAAGGTCGGTTACAAAGGAGGAGATATACATATCAGTATTGCCTAGCTTGCCTTCCACGCCAAGTAGAGTCCCATCCGGACACGGGACGAAGTCTTCAATCTTGTATCTTCATAGTCCAACGGTCCGGCCAAAGGATATAGTCCGGTTGTCCTGAGACCCCCTAATCCAGGACTCCCTCAACGATGCATGACATGACGAAGCGTTATGCTAGGTGTGCCCTAACGCGGTATGAGGTGGTACCGGTGAAGGGGGGAAACATCCGGGAAATTATCCCCGGTGTTTCGCGTTTTCGGACAGATGAATCGGAGTGGGAAAGTTGCGTGTTCGCCATGCTAGGGATGCGTGGCGGACTAACGGGCTGCGTATCCGGATTCGTCTCGTTGTTATGAGAAACTTTCATGTACAAAATTTTTCCATCCGAGTTACTGATTAAAAAATATGATTTTCTAAAGATTTAAATCATTTATTGGAATTTAATTAATTAATTAAATTAATTCAAAATTGGATTTATGACATCAGCATGATGTCATGCTGATGTTAGCAGTCAACAAGGGTTGACCAGACCAATCTGACAGGTGGGTCCCACCTATCATACTCTGTTTAGTTAATTAACAGTAGTTAATTAGGTTAATTAGTCATTAGGTTAATTAATCTAAATTAGTTAATTTAATCAGAATTAAGTAAGTTAATTAATTAGTTAATTAATTAATTAACTAATTATTTTTATTATTAACTATTTATTTATATATATTTTTAATCCCTTTATTAAACCGTTCTGGAGGCGGGGCCCTCCTGTCATAGGCCCCTGGGGGGCTAGCGGTTCAGGCGTGCTAGCGGGCGAGGGCGTGGGCGCCTGATGGGCGCGGCGTCACCCGAACGGGCACACCGGCGAGCAGAGCGGCCGCGGACGGCGCGGGCCCCGGCAAGCGGCGAGCGTGGGGAGCGGAGCGCGGCGAGGGAGGCCGGAGCGGGGCGGCGGGCGAGCAGCAGCAGGGCATCG